>NC_088880.1:1289641-1589641 GCF_032884065.1 Artemia franciscana | reverse complement strand
TTTCAATCAGAACTGTCCCAACACTTGAAGAAACAAGGGGTAGCATAGCAAAAGAAGATAAATTTGAAGTACTAAATATAAAATTGGATACCAAGAAAGCATTAATACCATTTCCATAATATTTGAAACTTCTACGATAAACAAACAGTCTTTTTTCTAGTTCTTCTTCCACTTACATTCGAAAATAAACTTTAAATCAAATTCTGTGGGTCCATTCCCTTCAACTTTTTAAAAAAATAATCACCACATAAATGAACAAAATTCACATCATTAAAATTTTGGACTTGAATAGAATGATAGAAAATTTGATTATTTGAAGTCTTTAAGCAGTTGACGATTTCATTTCTAGGTTTGATTCCAAAGAAACATAAAGTTCTATAAATGAGTACTTGGGATCATTGAAATAACAATTTTTCTTTATTTTACTTAGTAAGTTATCTCGAGAAAACATGCCTCGAAAATAAGGAATATAACCTAATTCATTCAACATATCAATAGTTGTAGACGATATTATGGGATTTTTGAATTTTTCTGAGGTTACCCCTTTTTGGAAGCGAGAATTCTTAAACAGCAAAAATCTCAGCTTCAGCAACTTTTCTGGATCTTCCACGCTGTTTAGGAAATTTAACCAGTTTTACTTGTATTCTCTCAGGTCTACCACGTTTTTGGGAGCTTCAACAACCACTTCTGATCCAGATCCAGTAGTTTTTTGTATACCTGATGATTTTAAACGTCGACCCTTAGGTAAAGTCCCTGGTTTCATTCATAACCGTTAGTGTCTAAAGAATCAGTAATTTTATCACCAATTTTATTTCCAGCATATGGGCCTAATGCAGCTGCACCACTTGTTAGAGCAGCTTTACCTGTTGCAACTGCTAATGGTATTAAAAATGGAAGTAAACCACCACTTTGAATTAGTTGATGATACGAAATAACTATATAAACATCTTTATTCTTATATTTTTCCTTTCTCAGTTTGTTCAATTTGTTTTCTTTTAAACAGCAATTTAACAGGTTATTTAACAACAATAATATTTTCTTTTCAAATTCGGCATTTTTTTCTTAAAACATTTGGTTATTTTTACTTTTTGAAAATTATATTTTCAGAAAGAAAAGCAATCATGGAGTTCATTGATAGTAAATTGTATATTAATATATAATGTAATATATAATATAATATATAATCGGATATTTATGTCGGATATCTTCATTTAAAATGATTTAAATTCAATTGAACATGGGGTAAATTGATGGGTGGATCTCGGTGGGGAATAAAACTCAATTTCACAATGTGAAAAAGTATAAAATGAGACCAAATTTTATTTCCAGGGTCATGTTTTCGTTTTGAATATAGAGTTGGAAGATGTTCAAAATGTGCAATAATTGATGTTAAAATGATGTAAAATTGACTAAAAATTATGTAAATTGATGGGGTGATAAAGATAAGCCAGAATCAGCAATTACTATACTGCTGCCAACCGTATTTAAATTTTTTTTTTCTGGATCCCTGAAAATTTTATATGAAATGAAACAAATCCAGTGAGTAGCATACTGCTCTTAAGCTAAACAACTTGTTAGAATGCGCTCCCTTTGGCTTAAATTTGCTGAAAAGGTACATCTTGAGCATGCTTTTTGTGGAAGTTTATTGGTTAGATATGATTGCCTACATTTTAGCGAGTTCAAGTTTGTATCCTATGCTATGTTATAATTGTCAACAATTCGGTCGTGCCAAGAATTGTGTAAGAATCCTCCCAAATATGCAAGACGTTCTGGCGATTACCCAAAAGCTAAAGACAATCCGTGCAAAAAACCTATCAAATGCAGCATATATGGCTCAGCTAACTAACCTTCATACGCGTTTAAGTATCCATTCACACACGCTATAATTGATAAATGACTGATTCCGCGATTTGAATTCTTTCCTGAAACATTAATTGTAGTGGTTTAACGGAGCGACCTCTTCTAGAAGAATTCATTCAAAATGGAGTAAGTTTTAAAGTTTTAATTTTGTTCTGTGTTCTATCATTGTTTTTCCTTTTCAGTTTTATTTATTTAAAAAATGAAGCTATTCAAATCGGGGGAGAGGGGGTGACGGATCCTAGCTTGAATGTATTTTGAGTTTTTCTGAATCTAGCTCCGGTGACATCCTCTCCTTGGGTTAGCGACTAATTCAGCTTCAAAATAGTCCAATTGATGTTTTTAGTTTGATAAATAATTCAATGGATCAGTCTAATAAATTTCCATCAAATCCCAATTTTTTCGATGCTAATAAGTATATTTCGGATTTTGATGCTTCAGCTCAATGTTCAAGGTCTTTGTTTTTCCTTTGATGAGTTCAAAAAAATAGTACATAGTGGCCACCCCAATTTAATTGGTCTTTGTGACATTTTCTTTGATTCGAAAACTGAATCTCTATTGTATCTCTATGGGTATTAGTTGGAATATTTGAATCGTAGTAGGATGGCTAAAGGTGGCCTACTGTTTATGTTTTGTAATATCTTCCGTGCTCTGTAAGGCGTGACCTGTCAAGAAATGAGATGGGGTTTCCAAATCCATTTTATTACTAAAACCAAAACTTTGATTGTTGGTAATATATACCGGTCTCCTAGTCGGTCATTTCACTCTTTCCTTAAAAAAAAAAAAAAAAAAAAAAAAAAAAAAAAAAAAAAAAAAAATCAAAAATGGGGTCTTTAAAGGCCACATGAAAATACTGAAGAAAACACAGCAATCGAATATTTCGAAAGAACAACCACTTCTCTTCTTAAGCACGAACAAATCAATATGATCAAGGGAAAAACAAAGACCAAAAGACAAATGTGTGGAAAGTACAACAAAACCTATGAAAGACAACCGCCAAAAATTAAATAAAATTCAATATAAGACTAAAAATTAAAAGAATTAAAATCAAATACCTAACAAATAATAAAGTGAAATGTCCGTGATTTTCACAAAATACAAACAAATTTGAACTGCCAACAACTTGAACTGCCAACGAACAACTGAGAAATAAAAGAAATAATTCATTCACTCAAACAAACGAAGCAGTAATTGAACAAAATGGAGAACTAGGTCACTTGATTTCTAATTTTAACCATTGCATTTCTTGCGGATACCCTTTGAGCCCTAAGGAGTTGATGATGTATTTGATTATGTGATTGGGGAAGTGGTTCAACGTTTATTTCAGGGTTTACTAAAGTATCGGCTCCTCTTTTGAGAAATTCGAAATACAACTCATTTTTCTTAAATCACCTGAATCGCTGTTCAAAGCTAAACCTAAATGTTGGTATTTATAAATTTCAACAGTTTTTCTGTTGTGCTGGACAATACCTTTGCCATGCAAAATTAGACTAGCTTTGTTAAATAAAACGGTATGGTTTGGATTATTAAACATATGTTCTGAGAGGGCAAAGTCAAAATTTTCTGTCAAAATTATCCGCTTTTTTAGTCAAAAGTCCAAATTATCTGGGTGTTATTAATTGAGGCAGAGTGCTGAGTTAATCTATTCGTAAGGCGTTGATCAGTTCTTCCGATGTACCAAAGACCACAAGATAAAGGAATTCTGTAGGGATCGGAGTTTTCACCTATCGGGATAGGGTCTTTACATTGGTAGATTTGGGAGCTGATAGTTTTTCTGGGTCTATAGTAAGTGAAAGAATCGTTTTCCCTTAGATTTTTGGAAATGTGGTCTGAAACCCCTTTAACGTACGGGAAATCAAGATAAAATGAATTTTCCCTTTGATTTGCGTTTAAGTGTCATTATCTGATATTTTTTTTAATACGTTTTGCAATTACAGAATTTATTAACCTAACTGGATAACCATTCCAAATAAACCTACCTCAATTGACAACACCCTTAAAAAGCAGAAAAAGACAGAAAATTTTGAACTCGGTTGATCCGCTCTTTTCCAACCCGTCTGAAATAAAGTTTAGCGTTCCACAAGGATCTGAGATTGGGCTGATACTCTTTTTATTTCATGTTAATGACCTGATAAATCTGGTCAAAAATCTAAAACCTAACACTTGTTGTTGTCTTTGTCAACCTGCATCTGTCACGAAATGTGACAAGAGTGCGTCCTTCTCCGATACACTTATTGCTTTTGCGGATGACAGTACTCTTGGCAAAGCTGGTAGAACTGAGTCTGAGCTCCGTTCAAACATGATTGTCCATTTTGAAAGAAAAAGCATTCAATTTGTCAAAAGAACATTTTAAACATCTCTAGGATTATTCTAGTTTTTGCTGAACATTAAATTCATCCAGGTCGTTAAACTAGCATTTTTTCCAGACTACGTCATTTATAAACTTGTGTCAAAGTAACAAATATAATAAATAAAAGAGCCGGAAACAAAGAGAACTGAGGGATGTCTCTGATATATTTTTTTCTTATTCTATTTTCATCCGTATATTTTCTTTTAAACCCTTTCCCTGGAGGGCTCTTTTGAGTATTTTATTGATTAATTACTTTGGATCAAACGCTTACTTCAAAAACCGTCCTAAAATATGCTTTCATAACTGAAAAAATTTGCACAATCATTATGCTGAATAAAACCATAGTTTGCGCTTGGATCACTTTTAAACTTAGGCATTTAAATATACTAATTTTTGAGAAAATACCTGAAAAATTAGTAAATTTTTCACAAAATTAAAGGATAAAAAACAGCCGCCATAAAAACATTAAAAAATAAATTAAGTGTAATAAGTGTGTTATTTTGTAACTTTGAAGGATTGTCAGCGGAATATTAAACTAAATAAAAATACATTACGTATATCCAAGTTATCACACAAACATATCTGCAATATCTCAGATGCAAATCATGATATTCAGTTGGAACTTCTAGGAAATTTTGAGGGGAAAGTTGAACTAAATCAAAAGGTATCATGTTTACCCAAATTGTCAAAAGGGTATATCTACAATCTCCCGGGAACAGATAAAAATATCAAAATTAAACTTTCAGGGAATGACGTAACGAGTGTTCGATTTTGAAAAAGACACTATATTCATCCAAGTTGTCAAAGGATATATGAGTAATATAATAGGAAAGGGTATGATGTTGGCGAAGTTGAACCTTACAAATAATACTGCGAGGATATTTAATTAAATCAAAAGACACTCTTTCTACCTAAGTTGTCAAAAGAGCATGTCTGCAACGTCTCAGGGACTGCCAAGGATAATGAGTTGAAGCTTTCAGGGAATATTGAACTAAATCAAAAAACAGTATTTGCATGAATTTGGTCAAAAGGGAATATCGGTAATACACCAGGAATGGTTATGGGTATTATGGTGAAAAAACCTTTTGGGGATGTTGAAATAAATAAAAAAAACGGTATCTGCATCAATGTTGTCAAAAGTGCGTATCTGTAATTCCTCAGGAGCGGTTATGGCTATAAAATTTATACTTTCGAAGAATGTCAAGGGGTATATTGAGATAAATCTGAAGATGCTAATGCATTCAGGTTTTCAAAAGGTGCTCGTAATATCTTACGAACAGCTAAGGGTATTAAGTTAGAATTTTCAGGTTGAGACGTGGTTCTTAAGACTCACTCAACTTTCTCCAGTGCATTTGGTTATAACTTTGCGATAATAAAGTCTTCGTTGCTGCAAAATATTTCCTGAACTAATAGTTTCTACAGGGAGAAAGATTGCTTAGTGATGTATTGCTTCCAAAAAAATACGCCATATGTCATATACATATTAGTTTTTCGTCTCGTTCACTTTGGCATGGAAAACCTGCTGAATTTGCTTTAATTTTACTTTCACTTAGCTTAGCTCGCGTAAATTGGGCTAAAAAGAAAACTGAACATTTTTCAATGTGATAATCACTTGAACAATTTATTATAGTCTATAATTAAAAAATAGCATCAATTGAAAATAGGATTGTTGATTTTATTGGAAATAGGACAGATACATTCAATTCAAAGAACAACATTACAAGACAAGCATTTAAGTTAAATGCACGAGAAAGTTTTTCAAGTCACTTATCACCAGTTACAGTAGCATTGATTAGTAGTTAGTCAATTGTTAGAGGTGTAAGTTGTGACATTTCAGTCAATATTACAGACTATCATAGGCAGCGTAATATCGCTGCCTAAGTAAAGAGCGATATAGGTAAAATATATTATTTATTCACTAATTTTAAACACTTTTTCCACAAAACAAGTTTTAGAAAAGAAAGAAAAGAGCTCCATTAAGTCAAAAATGAGGAGAAATAAAGTGAAACAATCTTTCAGTCATTATCAATAATCAATAATATAATAAATAAATAAATCAATAAATAATCAAAAATAAATCAATAAATAATCAATAAATAAATGAAATTCAAAACGACAATAAATTATTATAAATAGCCGAGTAAAACTCAAAACAAGCAAAATCTAACAGGCTTAGAGCTGATAACCCTCATGCCATATCAAGGTCAGAACATAATCTGTGCTTTACTGAAACAAAAAACAAATGACTGCGAATTTTTTGTTTAATTTACATATACTGACATTTATCCCTTAAAATTTGAATAGCTTTATATTTTTTAAAGAAAAAAAGCGAAAAAATTAAAAACATACCAATCAACAATATGCCTCTTCAACATCCACTTTTACACATACTGGAAATTTCATCTTAATACCATCAACTGTTTCTGAAGAATCAATGAAATGTCCGCTTGACAACCTGTGTAGGTATAGTGTGTTTCGATGCAATTCCATATACTTTCTATGTATCCCTAATTTTTCGCCTTGCTACCCTCGCTTTAATAGCAGAAGTAGTAGCAGTAGAATTAATAGTAGTAATAGTAATAGTAGTTTTAATAGCAGAAGTAGTAGCAGTAGAATTAATAGTAGTAGCCTAAGATTTAGCAGCATTAGTAGTAATGGAAGAAGTAATTAGAGTAACAGCAGTGGTAGCATGAGTAGAAGCAGTAGCATTAAGATACAAATATTTCTTTAGATTAGTTCAACATCCCTCACAACAAGCCCTGTTAGTTTCAACTTCACACACCAAACTGTTCATAATATCACTCTTTTGACAACCTGCATACAGAGGGTGTGTTGTGATTCAGTTCACCTCCCCCCCAAAGTTCCTTGAAAATTTCACAGGCATATTTGTAATAGTAGCCAAAGTAGTAGTATTGATAATTCTAGTAACGGTGTTAATAGTAATATCGGTAGTACTAGTAGCAGCAGTAATATTACCATATTGCCTTTTGGTCCGTAGAATATCCCTCTCAGCAAGGGCTGGAAATTTCAACTTAATACTATAAGCCATTGCTGTGGCATTGCGGATATATCCTTTTGATAGCCTGCATTTTCATACACTTCTTGAAATTTTTATTCCAATGCTCTTAAGCCTTACACGTAGTTACAGTAGAAGCAGTAGTAGTAGTAACAGTAGTACTAGCAGTAGTGTGCACATATTGCCTTTTGTTCAGATGATATTTCCCTTGAAGCATTCTCTGAAAGTTCCAACTTAGTACCTGAATCAATTCTTGAGATACCCTTTTATGATAATGTGCATGCACATAGCGTCTTCTGGTTTTGTTCGAATTTACCCTAAGTACTGTAAATGGAGTAGTGTGTTAGTAGTAGTGGTGGCATTTGTAGTAGTATTCGTAGCATGCAAATATTAACTTTTTGATTATCTCCCTTGTCATTTCCTAAATTTTTCAAATTATTATGCTTAGTTATTCCTGAGTTACGCCTTTTGACGACCCTTATAAACGTAATGTCGTTTAATTTAGTTCAGTACGCTCACCTGAATGCCCTTCGTCTTCTTTGAAAGCAAAGTTCAAACAAGAAAACCTTTCTCAATAGCATATACTATGGATTGCTCAGCTTACAGCCCTTGCCTAAGGACTAGGGGGGAGATGAAAATCCCCAAAGACACAATTACTGGACCTTTTAACAATACTGAGCAAAATGGCTCTCATAAACTTTTGATCCGTGTTTTGGAGATTGAAAGGCTTGGGGGGATAGCCCTCCATTCACGTTTGACTCTTAAGAAGGGCCCTAAAACTTTCAACTTCCAATCAAATGAGCTCCATCTGATCCAAAGCTTATGCGACCGTCCGCTCCATAAGAACCTTATATGTCCAGGGCATAACTTACAACCCTTGCCCTTGGGCTCTGGGAAGTCGTGACCATCATATAGACATTGTTAAATGATTTTGGACTATAAGTAACAAAAATGATTGTCTCACAGTTTCAATTGAACGAATTTCGGAAAAAACGGAGTCAGGGAGGGGGAGGCTTGTTGCTCTTCACCACTATTTATTCTTGAAAGTGAATGCCTATTTTAGCAAAAACTAAACGAAAAATATTCGCTTCTCTAGTTTCTTTGCCGAGGTTGAAAAAAAAAACTTTTATAAGGCTCATTATAAATATTTTTGAAATTAAAAATACATATAATGTTTTCTTGACGAAGATTTCAGATGGAAGTAAAGAGCAAGTTGAAACTTACAAAAAGTAAAAATTCCTTCTGCACCTTATGCATCATATTAAAAAAATGTTTAGGAAGAACTGGCTCGTTATATTTTCTGTATTTGTCTGAAAAAGTAGAAGTTTGCTGAAAACTGAGTTTAGTAGAGAGTTAAAATTTATTGATTTTAGGATTTACAATATAATATACATACATACATACATTATTCTATCTATTATTCTCGTATCTATTATTCTCTTATCTATCTATTATTCTCGTAAAGTTTATTTTATTGACCTTACTGTCGGTAAAAGACTTTGTGAATTATTCTTTATGTTATGTAGGTTACTTAAGGTTTTCCGTTCCTCTTTTATTGCGTCAGCTTTGTGTTTTCAGTAAAGAGCTAGTTTTTCAGAAATATAAAATATATGAAAATATCACGAGCCAGTTTCTTTGAAACAGTTTCAACAAAATGTTGCACATACCGGGAAGCAATAATTTTTGTTGGTTTTAATTTTCAACTTCACTCTTTGCTTTCTCAGAAAACCTTTTTCTTATAAATTAATTGACATAAAAGAAGATCAAACAATTATTTATCAGTAATCTTTAGATAAACAAAGACCTTCAACCGTCAGCATGACAGTCATAAGTTTGATACTTTGTACGGAAGATTCATGGAAAAAGGGTAAGTACTCTTTGGTTATGAGTTTTGTTCTTCAGTAGTAAATTTCAGTGTTGTTGCAAGGGTTGAAACCAAAATAGAAACTTTATTTCCCGTGCACTTGCGAGTTTATTTTTGCGTATGTAACTGACGATTAAGTGCCATTTTTCCTGCTGAGGAAGGGGTAATTTCATTTTATGATTTAGATTCACCTTGTATGATGAACGGTTTAGATGATAGAGAGGTCTAGACTGCGAACAAGGGCTGCTTTTTAAAAACTTTTTATTGTTTTGCCCTCCTTAGCGTAAAACAGATTTCTTAATTATAGGGTGTTTCAGTTTTTACACATTATAGGCGTCCATGTATTAAAATCAAATAAAAATAATAAGTTTTTCACCTGAAAGTAAGGAGCGACATTAAAACCTAAAACGAACTGAAATTATTCTGTATATGAAAGGGGTTGTCCCCTCCTCAACACCTCGCTCTTTATGCTAAAGTTTGACTCTTTCTCACAACTCTACTTTTTAAGACAATAGAAAAATACAAAAAAAAAAAAAAAAAAAAATACAAAATTCCACAATTTTAGATAGGAGCTTGAAACTTTTACAGTAGTCTTCTCTTGACTCTAGATTCTTTGACTTTTAGGGGGTGCTTAGCCCTATTTTCTAAAATAAGGTACATTTTTTTAGGATCGTTACTTTTGATGGAAAGACTAAACTTGATGAAAGTTATATATTTAAAATCAGCATAAAAATACGATTCTTTTGATGTAACTATTGGTATCAAAATTCCATTTTTTACAGTTTCGGTTACTATTGAGCCGGGTTCCTCCTCACTACAGTTCGTTACCACGAACTATTTGATCTTACAAGTCTTGTTTGAATGTGTCCAAGATTTGAGTGTGTGTTTTAGTTTCCCTCCTATATACACTTTACCTTACTTAAACCCCCCAATCCCTAACAGAAAAACAAGTAGTTCAGATTATACATAGTTACTGGATCTTGAATATCGAGGCTCTTTTGTTCCCTATGCTTGTTCACTATTTACCATTAATTAATATTACGGAAAGAGTCAAATTATTGAAAGTACAACATATGTAATTAATATGGTTACATTTAACTAGGAGAGGGGTGAGAGGCAGAGAAAAAAGACGCGCATTTGAAAATAACGTACATAAATTTTTTAGAACGTTTTAAAATAGTCTCCAGGATTTTATAGTAAGTAAAAAGTAAGTACGACGGCACTATACCCTTAAGGTCCAAACCGGCGGTGCTGATCTCCGTTTCATGGCCCTTCAGCCAGGAAGTGCAATGGGGGGTTGGGGGCCAACCATCCTGTAGGATGTGTTGAGCCCTTTGTCCTAGGGTTTTATAGTGTTTGGCTATGGAGAGTGGAACCACCAAATATTTACCAAATACTGGACTTTTGTTGGTTCAACCCCATGAAGTGCTATTGCAATTGTGACTCCCTGGTCACAGTTACAAAGCAACACAAGTGCAAACATTTATCGAGCCATACTCAAACTCTTTAAAGGCCCAAATATAATCATACCTACCAGTCATTCTAAAATTTAGTTGGGCCACGCTTGGCCTTTCCTTGGATGTATGAGAATATAGCCCTTTACTCCAATAAGTCTTATAGAGAACAGCCACACAGAAATGTAATTATTGACGAGACATGGATGAATGACTTCTACCTATTCATCTAGTAGTTAAGTAGATGACCCTTACCCTCCTTCCTCCCATAGATGTAAGATTTAATCAGATCAAAATAGGCATACCTTTGTCCTAGCTTTTAGGTCCTTGTACGTATGTTTGGCATACAATGCTAGTAGGAAGAAAGATATCAAAAGCTATCGAAGCTATAAGAGTGTGATGATTCCTAGCCGGTACGATGCGGGCATAACCATCATTTTTATACAATCCTAATAAGGGGGGGGGGGGTTAATGCCAGAATTGCCTCTCACTCAATTGGACTATCTGCCTTGACTTTTTCTACAATTAGCCCACATGATTAGCCCACAATTAGCCCAGCTTACATGACTTGATGCCCACAACCATTCCATTTTAATTCAGATTCTCGAATTCTATTCTATCGCCCAACCCCTGTCCTATGGCGTAAATAAAGTTGTGCACCATAATGTTGGTCCTGCTCACACGACAATTTTACCTTCTTGGTTTTTATAGCGATTTTTCTAAACAAATAACCGAAGTAGTTAGACGTAAAGCCAGAAATTAGACAGAGAACTTTCGACTAACTAGAAATTAGTCAGAAAACGATCTTCTTAAGCGTTATTTTGTTTTAATAACTGAAGCTTAGATGAAAATATTTTCTGTCTAACCCTTATCCTTCTACCAAGAACAATATTTAAACAAGCATGCACTGTTATATATGTAACACCTTTTTGTGTGTGGTTTATTGGAAATTTTCTATTGGCTGAACTTGGCGGACCTTCTTGAAAAGGTTAGCCAAAGTTCAACTTTTTTCAGACAGCAATAAAGTCAACAAGTTTATGCCATGAAAACGTTTCATAACTTTGTGAGCAGCCTTATTAACTCTGTTGACAACGTGGGTTCACGCGATGTCAATACGGATGGAATGCTTTAAGAAACACATACAAAGTTGAAACAATAGGGAAAATCTTTTCAAGACAATGGAAATCAATTCTGTGAATATTTCGGCCCTATGTCCAAGGGCCGTCTTCAGCACAATACGAGAAAGAGAGAGAAAAAATATGTATATATAAATAAACTTACATTAAAATGCGAAAATAAAAACTAATAATGTTGAAAACTTTTTTAAAACAGCCCTAGCATCATTACTTCAACGAAGTTCAACCAGAAACCTTATTTCGTTGAAGTAAGGATGCTAGTGCTGTTTTAAAAAAGTTTTCAACATTATTAGTTTTAATTTTCGCATTTTAATGTAAGTTTATTTATATATACATATTTTTTTTCTCTCTCTTTCTCGTATTGTGCTGAAGACGGCCCTTGGACATAGGGCCGAAATATTCACAGAATTGATTTCCACTGTCTTGAAAAGATTTTCCCTATTGTTTCTACTTTGTATTTGTTTGTTATGGAAAGGCAGTATGGTCTTCATCGCTATTTTCGTCTAGGCTATGGGAATACTTTAACCCTGGTTCCCACTGCTGCGTCGATCCTGACACGATTTTTTTCTGGCAGAACAGACGTACGACAGAATCGGATGGAAGTTCACAAAGAAACGCAGACTTTTGCGTCGTTGCGACTAACTCTATAACAGCCAAACAGCCAAAATTAGCTTTTCAATCAGTTCCATGACTTTGGTTATGATTTTTTTTTTTTTTTTTTTTAATCACAACAACGCATGTGATTTGTCGTATGAGTTGAAATTATTCAACGCATCCGACATTGCAGAAAAACGGATTGTTTCGCGCTGTTTGTCGCACGATTTGTGTCATTTGTCGCATGTCACAGTATTTTGCGCAAAATCGCAGCAGTAGGAACTAAGGGTTACACGACAGCAATACAAGCGCAATTACTTCCAACGAAATTAATAAGCCGACGGCAGGAATTGATTTTTTTGTATTGTTCTCGTATCCACCTCCAAATGTTTATCCACTTCGTAAAAAACGTAATTAAAATGGATATAAACACAGTTTTGAGTTTTTCGTACCCATCTCCCCAAAAAATTCTTTCGTGCCCCTCCTCCAAAAAATAAAGACACGGCCCTGCGTGTAATTAAAGTGTTGTGACTCTAAACATGGACCTAAAGTTCCAATTGTAGCGTAACATTTGAAACCAACAAGCTCTGACACACATAAATGCGGATAAACAGTTTTCAGATTCCTGTTTTAAAAATGGAACCATACCCACTGCACTAACTATGCCTGAACCTCTCTGGAAGGAGTTTAGTGTATGCTAAATAAAAAAAAAGTTGTTTCAAGTGAAAGCAAGGAGCACATCAAAACTTAAAACGAACAGAAATTGTTAATTACATGAGGGGGGCTGCACTTTCTCAATACCTTGCTCTTTACGCTAAAGTTTTTCCGAACTTCAGAAAAGCTTATTATTCTAATTAAACGGTCGCTGTGTTTCAGGAGTCATTCTTAAGGGATCAGAACAAAAATTAAAATTTTAGCGTCAAGAGCGAGGTATTGAAGGGGGCAGTCCCTCTCGCATAATTAATAATTTGTGTTTGTTTTAAGTTTTGAAGTTGGTCCTTAATTTCCGTAGAAAAACTTCTTTTAAATTTAATTTCTGATCGGGAAATCCGGATTTTCGCCAGGGTATCCGGCTCCTCCTCCGTGAAAAATTACTTCCCCCATGGACAGTACCTCCATGGAAAGCTAATCCCCGTCCTACATGGAAAGTGGCAAGTTATTCCATGGAAGAATACTTCCCAAACCTCGTCCCAGGCCAGGAAAAATGCTCCAAGACGATTCCCCTTAACATATAGACATGTAAAATTGAATCAGTAAAGAGGAAGTAAGACTAATAAAAAAATTCGTATAGGAATTCTGGCAAACTCCTCCAGTGTAAAGTTTCTCCTGTAAAGCTCACCCCCGGAAATTTCCTCCCCAATGAAAAATTTTCGCCGTGGAAAATCCCCCGCAGAAAAAATCCCCCTCCATCCAAAAAATGTAGGCATACTTACCATAAACAAATGCTACACGTAAACAATGGACGAATTCTATAACTTAAAGAACTTTTATCAGGGGCTGTGGGGGAGGGGTCATGTTACCTCGACATAAATATTGGAACTTAAAATTATGCTGAACATAATGGCTAGCTCAAAATTTTGACCAGATGACTTTGAGGAAAAAAGGGGGTCTGCTTGCCCCCTATTTTTTGGTCACTTTAAAAGAGCACTAGAACTTTGCTTTTGTTCGAATGAGCCCTTTCCCGATATTCTAGGACCACTGGTTCGATCATCCGTGGGGCAAACAAAAAGACAAACAAATAAAGACGCATCCGTAATCTTTCTTCTGGCCAAAAAAAACATCCAAATTCTATATTTTTGCAGATGGGGGCTTGAAACTTCTACAATAGCATGCTCAGATACGCGGAATGTCATGATTTGATATTTCATTAAGATCCCTTGACATGGTAATAATGCCCCTATTTGAAAACAAGGCAAATTTTCTACGGCGCGTAGCTTTTGATGGGTAACACTAAGCTTAATGAATTTTATGGATTTGGAATCAGCATAACAAAACAATTCTTTTGATACATCTATTGGTATCAAAATTCTGTTTGCTAGAGTTTCGGTTACTATTGAATCGTGTTGCTCCTTACTTAAAACTCGTTACCTCCAACTGTTTTGATTCATACTCACTAGGAGGGTAGACCTAAAGGAAGCCAAGAAGATTTCCAAATACATATTAGTAAACTATTATCAAAATTTATCAAACATATTAATAAACTTTCCTAGCAACAATTTCTCATTTCTAGTTTTGCAATGTCCAGCCGACGGTCTGAAATCGACTTTCAGCCTTTACCAAGGGATGTCCAGCGCAGGATTGCTGAAGCATTTCCAATAAATAGAAGTATGGTGAAAACTGAAAAAGAAGGATTTATTATTTCTTCCAACTATAAGAACTATGCAAAAGATGTATACAATTTTCCACTGAATAGCACTGATGTTTGGGTAGTTACATTTCCAAAATCAGGTACAGCATTCCTCTTTTTCTATCTAGCATAGACATGGCTACTTTTCACTTCTTTGTGAATTCACAGTATGTCTCGCACATTTGTTCTTGGCTCCTCCTTTACGCGTGCTCAATGACAAATTCTTAGCCATGGCTGGTATAGACGCCAGGGATATTCAATGGTCCAACGTTAGTTCCCTGGATAACTGTGCTGTGATGTGTCCTATATCTGAAACAAACGTGCATAACTGTAATATGTATATATATATATAAAACTAAAAAAGGTAAAAACTACAAAAAAAAACTAAAAAGAAAATACTAAAAAAATTAAAAAAGCTAAAAAACTAAAAAAAAAAACTAAAAAAGCTAAAAAACTAAGTTGTTTGTTTGTGTGTGTGTGTTGACTGACGTCATGTTTGCGTGTCGACTGACGTCATTATAAGGATTGAGCATTATGCCGTCATGAAGTTGTTTGTCAACTCACGTCATGTTTGTCGACTGACGAAATTACAGACCGGGACACCGTGACACAAATGACGACCGGGACACCGGGAATATAAATGACGACCGGGACACTCAAAGAGAAATTACAGACTGGGACACCAGGACACAAATAACGACCGGGACACAGGGAATATAATTGACGACCGGGACACAGGGATACAACTACAACAGGGACGCCGGGGTGCACAGGGGGGGGGTATATAAATGACGACCGAGACACAGGGAATGTTTGATTAGCAATCACCATCAACAAAACTCAAGGGCAATCATTAGAATAATGAGGTATAGATCTGAATACGGATTGTTTTTCCCATGGACAACCGGGACACAAATGACGACCGGGACACAGGGAATATAAATGACGACCGGGACACTGAAAGGGAAATTACAGACCCGGACACAAATGACGACCGGGACACAGGGAATATATTTGACGACCGGGACACTCAAAGAGAAATTACAGACTGGGACACCGGGACACAAATGACGACCGGGACACAGGGAATATAAATGATGACCGGGATTCCCAAGGACAATTATATGTTGCATATTCAAGAGTCGGTAAACCTGACAATCTGTTTATATGCACAGACAATGGGACAGCGAAGAATGTTGTATATTCGCAAGTTTTACGTAGTAAGTAAGTAAGTAAGTAAGTACTTTTATTACCCAAAAATTCACTAGAATTACATCAGAGTACGAATGGAAAGAAAATGAAAATCACACTACGAACATAACCATAAGTAAACACACACTATGTACACTAACAAAACTACTGACACATGATAGCTAGCCATGGCTTCGTCCTTCCCTTGGCCTTTTCCAGGAAATTCTTTACGACCCGGTTAATGCAAACTGCTGGATCGGACACTCCGTATTCACGCATGATATACGAGTTCTTCGTCCACGGAGGAAGTCTTAGAAGGAACTTCGCGAATCGAAAAAACAGAACTCTTACTTTTGTACATTGGGCGGACGACAAATAATTCCAAAAAGGTGCAATATACAGTAAATGTGGGAGGGCAATGGCATTATACAGCGACGAAAGAAATCTACGGCAGAATCGATGTCTGTTACCAATGATTGATCCGTAAGCAATCCGGATTTTCGTCTCTACGTGTCGTAAAAGCAACGTTCCTGTCGAGTAGACCTTCGACCGATTGGTCAACCAAGGTAGGTAATGCTTTCACATGGCTTAACAGCTGAGTCACCTAAAGGAATTTCATTCTCATAATACCCCGCGTTGAAGAACACTACGGCTGATTTAGACACATCAAATGATAAACCTAATTCATTATATTCCCTACTCAAAACATCAAAATTCTTCGATAGTCGATCGGCAGACCTGTTCAAATTAAGTAGGTCGTCAGCATACGCCATCAACGAAACATCGATCCCTTTTGAAACACAAGACGTAGCTACCTGGGCTTGTGCCGGCAGAACGCTATTGTTATACAAAGTCGGAGACACAACTGAGCCTTGCCTGACCCCTTTACGAACTGGTACAAAAACGGATTCAGTCGGACATGAGGGTATTTTAATTTGCGCTCTAAGGTTATTGTATATATAATACATAGCTCTGACAATACACAGATTTAGCCCTTGTTAATACGCTTCTAAAAGGATATGCGCATGCACCGACGATTCAAACGCCCGGCTTACATCAAAAGAACCAATAACTAATGGGTCACCCGTTGCCTCAGAATCAGACAAAATAGCAGCAAGGGCGAACAGAGCATTAGCGCAAGCAATACCTACCGTAAAGCCAAACTGGTAGTTTGGCATTTGGCAACAGTTTCTAACATTCGGCAATATAAGCATTTCAAAAAGCTTACATAAAACTGGCGACACAGTAATTGGGCGATAGGAGGAGCATATATTAGCTGGCTTCCCTTTTTTCAGGATGGGGGTAAGTTGTCCTCTACAGAAAACATCGGGCACAATACTGACTACGAATATGATCTGGTACAATAATGTTAACATTTCATATAAAAGACGAGTACCATTCACAAGGTGAAGTGCACACAAACCGTCAACTCCGCGCGATTTTTTCTTTTTCAACTTAAAGATATTTGCAGTTACATCTGAAACAGTTACGGTAAAGTCCGGAAAATTCGAATTTGATATCACAGATTCAAGTTGCTCGATATATGGCCTTGCTACACTGGGATCTGGGGCACTAAATTCGCTCGTATAGTAGGCTCGCCAGTCGTTTGGGTCACAAGGCATGGACTTAGGCGTTTCTTGGCGGTCTTTCACACGATCTTTCCATAGACGACTTGGATCGTTGATTATTCTCTCTGTATATTCATGTTTCACATTTGTACGATGCTGCTTGAGGGCTTTCTCAAATTTACGTTTTGTGTATTTACGGAGACAATTAAACACGCCGGATTTTGGACGACCGCCTTCCCTCAATACCGAGAACCAAAACTTAGCATCTTGACACGCTTTCACTAGCGCTCGATTCTTTGAGAACCCAGGGATTTCAGTATGTTTACAAATTTTCCTAGCAGGAATAGCAGCCTTTTCTGCGGTTAGTAGTGCATGGGTGATTTCAGCACAAAAGCTATTGACCTGTATTTTAGTTTCTTGATTATTCCTTTGCACGTTGGCTTGTAGGATATTATATGGTACATTGATCTTCTGCAGCGTCTTGTCGGGCGCTGTCTGATAAAGAGGAAAGTCGGCCTTTAACCAATCCTTTATTTCGTACCACTGTGAAGAACTTTTTTCCTTAGGAATACACACATTAACACATGCTTCAATGGGGGTATGGTCGGTAGAGAGACAATCGGTTATCTGATTCTTCGTCGCTGTAGTTTGTGGGGAGGTAGACACTGACGATCACAAGATTCCCAGCTCTTATAACCATAAAGTTTTCAGCTGTATGAAGACTCTCGGAATCAACTGCAGAGCTACATACGATCGCTAGTCCACCAGAGGGTCTTCCACGTTGACGAGACTTTGCTGGGACAAAATAAAATGTATGATTGTCTGAAAACTTGAGCAGGCTGAGACTATCGCTTGTCAGCAGATGTTCATGAAAACTTGAGACACACCTCCGTTCATGTTCCACGACACGATCTTAGTTAAAAACATACATATATATATATATATATATATATATATATATATATATATATATATATATATATATATATATATATATATATATATATTCACAGGTGGGACACAGGGACGCAACTACAATGGCGCGTAACTAATATGGCGCGTAACGACTTACGCGCGCAGGGGGGCTTGGGGGGGGGGGCGAAGCACCCCCACCAACTAGGTGTTGGGGTGGCGCAAAGTGCCACCCCTTTTTTTTGTGTGTGTTTGTGCTGTAGCATTGGTGATTTCTCTTTTCATGATATTATTCCAGGTTGGATCCAGTGCTGGTGGAGAAAATTTTTTTAGTTTTCTCCCCGACAGACCTTTACCCTGGTCCAGGTTTTTAACCTGATATTGTTAATTATTGGTGAGATGGCACTTATGCAAATTTCATGTTCTTTCATCTTTTTGTTTATGTATTTATTGACCTATTGACCTTGGCATGTTTTTTGGACTTTGATTGTTGGATTTTGATTTGGATGTTGGTTTGTTTTGGATTTATTTTCAATAACTTTTTATGCAACAAAACACAAATATTAGCCTCGGAACTCGGAACGATTTTTTGAAAGTTAGTAAGTGTAAAAGTCGTTGTTTTCTTTGCCAAGATCATTTTGTCCCACGAACTTCTGTTAAAAGTACATTGTATAATAAAAATTTTGCATGCAAGTTACGTGGTAATGTTAATTGTAGAACAACCAATGTAATTTACCTATTAGAATGTAATAAATGCTGCCTACAATATGTGGGGGAAACAACTAATAATATATATAAAAGATTTTCTGGACACAAGACAACAGTTAATAATGAAAAAACTAATAACTATCTAGTTCAACATTGTAGTAGTGGTAAATGTTCCATATCAGATATAACTGTCACAATTTTAGAAAATTTAGAATTAGAAAATTTAAATAAAGAAGAGAAGAATAATAGACTACGTAAACAGGAGGATTTCTGGATCCATACTCTTGGTACAGCTTATCCTTTTGGGCTAAATGATCGTGTAGCAAAATATGGTGACATGTCTCATGTTGTTGTTAAATGTATTGATGGTTTTATGGACCATCCTTCTTTTACTTGTCCTACTAAACGTAAAAAACGATCGAGAGGACATAGGAAAAATAATAGAAAAAATGAATTAGATGTACATATGCTTTCTATAGATCTATGCCAGCTACTTGAATCTAGGGGTATGATTTCTGTAATAAAGTGTCTAAATAATTTATCCAAGAGGAATTTAATCAAACTTTTCTGGATTGTTAAGAATAATACAGCTCTTGAATATAATTTTAAAGTAATATGTGATACAATTTGCATTCTAACTAAAACGAAATTTATTTCAAAAAAGAAAAAGTTTGATAAGATTAGTAATAAGGATAACAGATTATATTTACCTATTAATTTTACTTGTAAGCAGATTGAAGATATTAATTTACCAGAAATTTTAAATCAGCGGCATGTGAAACAGGCCCTTCCTAGTAATTTAAATCATAATGATAGTCCAGTTTTAACTTATAAATTTTCAAAAACTATTGGGCAAATTATTTTTAATTATAATTTAATACTAAAAAAACTAGATAGCGATATAAATTGGAAACCGGTTTGTAATTGTAAGCAACTTGGCCCATTTGTAAATCCTACTTACAAACATGTTATAACAGGGGACTTGTCAATAATAAAGCAAGATGATCTTCAAATTATAATGAATAAAGGGGCTAATTTCCGTCTTTCTCATCATCTGAAACCATCGAGTGTTCTTGATGGCTTGGAAAATGATTTTGATTTATTTATTGATAAGTGGTGTAAGAAAGAGAATAAAAATAAAGAGAGTTTTCAAAGTTGGAAGAATTTAATTATTAGTAGAGTAAGAAATAAAATATATTCTAACTTAAAAAATAGTAACACTAAATCATTATTTTATAATGCGAAGATTAAACAAGCAATTGCTAATCTAAAGAATGAATTTGTAATTGTGCCAGTGGATAAAGCTAATAATAATTTTGCCATAATTTGTCAGAAACTGTATTGTGATATCTTAAAAAGGGAGTTATGCACAACTAATGTTTATGAAAAGGTAAATATAGAGGATGAGAATTTAATTGAAAAGACTGAAGAAATACTTTTTAAAAATTTTAATATTAAAATAAATGACAATGATAAAAAGTTCCCTTTCCTATATTGGACTGTAAAATTTCATAAGAATCCCCCTAAACCACGGTTTATTGCAGGAGCAGCTAAATGTCCAACCCGCATTGCTGCTACTGACCTCTCTTTAATTTTAAAGGAAATTGTAAATAAACTTAAAACCTATTGTTCTGGTATTAAAAAATTTTCGAATTTTAATCCATATTGGAGTGTTAATAATTCACTGCAGGTGATAGATTCTTTAACAATGGTTTCAGCTAAAAGAATTGAGTCTTTCGATTTTGCGACAATGTATACTAATTTATCACTTAATTTAGTGTTTGATAATTTAAAAACTGTTATAAAGAAATCTTTCCTCTTATCTAGTAAAAGGTTCTTAAAAATAGACAGTTATAATAAAAAAGCCATATGGACAAACTGCTTTAATACTACAGTTAACTTGAGATGTTACAGCTTGGATATGATTTTTGAGTTATTGGAATTTGTTTTATACAATACTTATATAAGATTTGGGGGTGATTTGTACAAGCAAATTATGGGAATTCCCATGGGGGGGAATGCCAGCCCATTTATAGCTGACTTGTTTTTAAGTCAACTAGAATATAAATATATGATGGATAAGAATAATCCAATTAATTTAAAACATGCTTTGTCAAATAATAAAAGATATTTAGATGATATTTTGGTCTTAAATTGTAAGGATTTCATTGATATTTCTAAAAATATATATCCATCAGAGCTTATTCTTGAGCCTAGTCATAGCGCTGGTCATGAAGATCATTTCTTAGATTTAAATATTAATATTTGTGATAATAATAAATTAAGTTTTAAAATGTATAATAAAACGGATGATTTTGATTTTGAAGTGATTAGTTTCCCATTCCCTGAAAGTAATATACACTCAAATATCACATATTCAGCGTTTTTCTCACAGTTACTTCGTTATGCAAGGATTTGTAGTAATTATATTGATTTTAAAAATAGATGTAAAATATTAAGCCAAAAATTGATATCAAGAGGTTTTTCTGCAAATAAATTAACTTGGCAATTTAAAAAATTTAGTTTTCATTATAACGAACTTTTAAATAAATATCAAAAGAATTATCTAGAAATGCTTAAAGAAATTTTTAACTAATTTGGGAGGTTTGAGAAATGTTGTCACAGCGCCATTTATTTTGAATTGCGTTTCTAATTGAGCGTAATTTTTTGAAAAATTAGCCACATGGTAAAGATGAATTCTATAATTGTTTAGTTCATTCAGGTTTTTTGCAATGTGTTAATATTTGTGATTTGGTAAAATTTATAATATTTAGTTTACCTATTGTTGCTAAAGGGAGGGATATATTAACAGGATAAGCTTGTTTTGGTTTTGGTTTTGGTTGGTTGTTTTACATTTGCTGTTTTTTTTTTTTTCATAGGCATGTAATTTGGGGGTGATACCTGACGCGGGGATGCCATGGATATTCTGTGGTAGCCACAACACTGTGCTGGGTAGAGAATTTAGAGTGGCGAAACCCAATATAGGCCAGTGTATTCTCCTGATGAGCCCTTATGTTGGGTGTTGCCTCTGAATTATTTGTCTATATTATTTTTTCTATTGTTCAGTAAATGACGACTTATACTTATTGACGACATGACTGCCTGTCCATGGATTATTCTTTATGGTTGATTGTGTGTGGCTATGCTGTTTGACCTATGTGATTGTATGGATGAGTAGGGTTGAGGCCTCATTCAAGTGCTGGTCTATATTAATCACTAATTTAGGAAAACAGTCTTCCTTTTCTCCTTCTGTCTCTTTATTTTATTTTATTTTATTTTTTTTATTTTTTTTTTTTTTTTTTTTATTATTTTTTTTTTTTTTTTTTTTTTTTTTTTTTTTTTTTTTTTTTTTTTTTGTGTTTGTGCTGTAGCATTGGTGATTTCTCTTTTCATGATATATTTCCTTATTCCTCAATACATAAGATCAATATTTTGAGATAGCCATTTTGTTCAATATTTTCGGAATGTCAAATAACTATGCCTCTGGGGTTGACATAACCCATTGCTTCCCCTGGGACAAGGCTTATAAGCTATGACAGTTTCTCATTGTAAACATGTAAGGTTTTTTATATGAAAAAGAGAGTAAGTTTGATCCTTTTTCTCCAAAATAGCTTAGTGTATGAAGAAGAAACTTTATGGACACGTCAAACCCAATCAAGATACCATATGCTTGCTAGTTCTCCAAAAGGAATATCAGCAAGATTGAAGGAGCCGCTAAGAGTATTAAATTGAAACTTTCACGGTTTGCTAAGGTGATTATGAAGAGGATGGCAACTAGCCCCCCCCCTCTTTGCCCTTATCAGGTGCCCCCTCTTCAAGTTGATTGAATTTATGAAATAATCACTTTATCGTGACTTAGTTGACAAAACTAGCCAGAAGGTCTCAAATCTCTGCCTCCAGGGATGTCATGCCCTCACAGCCCTGGGCAAGAACTGTAAATTATTTAATCTGCCCATTGTCCACATGCAGGATTTATTATCAGGAAAAGGATCAACTTTTGATTCTAGGTGTGCCGAAAAAGGCCAAGGGTATTGAGGAGAAAGTTTTTAGAATATTAAGGCGTATGTTGAACTTAATCAAGAGACATTATTTGGATCTATTTTATCAAAAAGAAAGAATGGCAATATCTTAAGAATGGCTGAGCATGTTAAGTTGAAACGTTCAGGATACATTCCAAGGGAAGTTTAAAACCAATTGGAGGGCTGCTAGCACTCATCACATGCTTTTTTGCGGATTTCCCTTCAAAAACATTGAATTTCGAAATGCTCATCTTGTTCAAAATAGTCTAATGGTAAAATAACTATGCCTATGGGGTAGGCACAACCCACATACCTGCTTAGAGGGAAGACAAACACGATCAAACCAATCCACTTGCATGCTGATATTCAAAAGGACGTATCAGCAATACATAAGAAATAGCTGAAGGTGTTAAGTTGAAACTTTCGGGCTATGTTGAGGTCTGAGTTTACTATTGAAAAATCTTCTTCTGTAAGTTAATGTCGCTTAGGCTTATAGACCATAAGTACAAAATAGTTACCCCATCTACCATTTAATGATACCTTAAACATTCGGTTTGAAAATGCATGTGAAACTTTCAATGTATTTCTATTTCTATTAAAATTTTTAAAATTTAAATTAAATAAATATTAAATAAATAAAATAGATAAATAAATTAAAATAAATATTTCTATTTAAATTTTTCTATTAAAATGTCATCATAAATAAAGAAAACAACCTAGGTGACAAACTATATACTTTCTTAAACCCTCTACTCGAATTTATTACTCTACACAACTGTTTTCCAACTTGAACGACTGTCCTAATTACGCTATAAGTTGCTATTAAAATCTAACAAATCTCCTTGGCTAACTATAAAAAAACTATATCTCCTATATCTCACTATATCTAACTATATATCTAACTATATATATATCTAATATATCTAACGATATATATCTAACTATATCTCCTAACTATAAAAAAAACTCTGAAATTCTCTTACTATTTCATCAGAAGCTCCTTTCAGACCAAGAAAAGATGCCATAGTTAGCATATGCTGATTTGTTTTATTCCTTTTTATTTATTCTAGTTTGTCAATTACATATTTCAATTATTCTTCCTTTTCCTTTGCTAACACCACAATAGGCATGTTGTAAAGTTGTTTTCTTCATTGACCCCCCTTTTTCTTAACGTTTCTTTTGTTGCTGACCGAGTATACACTTACTAACTTCTTTTTCTTTTTTTATTTACTCATTCTTTTTCTTGGTCAATATCCTATTCCATATTATGTCATTATTTTTGTTTATTTTTTATCTCCTGTAACAAATTTTGAAATTTCCCTTACTACTTCATCGAACGGTCCTTTCAGGTCAAGAAAAGATGCATATAGCCTTCCCAGTGAATGTCTAAACTCGAAAAAAAAAATTATGGATTAAATTCAACATTAAACCACTAAACAATATCGTAAAGTTTCATCTCAATAACTCCATTCGATACATGGATATTAATTTTGATTTTTGTAACATCTAGTACAGGACCCTTTACATTTAAATATTCCTCTTTACTCTCCCCTGAAGGTCCAATTTCATAGTATTCCAACCCCCAGAAAGATTCATCTACATAATCCAAATCGATGACTGGATAATAATTATTGACCTTCATAGCATCTAAAATCCTTTTGACTTGGGGTGGGGAATCCCCGTTTGTAAAAACTAAAAAATGATGTTCAGAAATGAAAATAAATTATATTTGCAACAAGGGTTAGCCTCACTGAAAGTTTCAACCCAATAGGTCATTCTATCCTAAGATATAAAAAAGGGTTGACTTACAAATCAGATGGTCATACTACGTCATCTATGTGCAAAATAACTGATGACATATATGCTACATTCAGTCATTGACCATGTTAAAAAAAATGAAGACAGACGAGCGATCGATCACGCAGAGAGTCCATTGTATTGAATCAAGTTATGGAAACCTGGAATCTTGGTACATCCAGCTAGTGCTAACACATGGGTCAAGTAAGAGTTCATTGCCCCAAGTACGGTTTTAGAAATATACCAAGGTACAGGGTGATCATAGAACCTGAACGACGGATTCTGCTTACCCTTTGTCCTAAAAAGTAGATTCAGTTCATAAGAAAGTTTAACATGGCTACAGACTGTATATCCAATGAGATCTCAGAGTATGTCCAGTGGACATAGAGGATCTCAGAGTTGCACTCCACATCGTAGGTTTTTGCACAATGTTTTTTTATGAGGGATGGGTAATCTAAGCATCAAAAAATTAATATGGGCCTAAATTTTGATGCTTTCTATGAAAGGTGCATGAGGGAACTGAATAAATTTTCAGACGGTTACACACTAAAGCATGCAGTTGGTGTGTTTAGGAGGTTGAAGACACATTATTGTAGCGACGTTGGTTTATTTTGGCCACAGTTAATTTATTTTGAAAACTAATTTTACCATTATGAGCTCTTTTTCTTAAAGCATAGTTCAGCAAAAGTTAAACTTGAATTCCAAAGGTGAGTTTAAGGGGTTTATATGTTATTAAAAATAACAAAAATAATGAGATATTATTTTTTTGTACAAGGAGCATAAACTTCAAACAGTAAACTGTTAAGTTAAGTTAAAATGTTTTAAGGCAACTAGTTAAATAGCAAAAAACAAAAAAAAAAACACTGGCAATTACTCATTAATTGTATTTTTGAACTCATTAGTACTTTAAGTGAAGCACCTAGAGACTTTGACTGAAAGTTGGAGGGGGGAGGGATCAAGAAGGGAGTAGCTCTCCTAGCATAGAAAATCACTTTTGTTCGTTTTAATTTTAATGTAACAATTTTTCATCAAAGAAGGAACTTGGTCTTTAAATCTTTAAACCCAGTAATTTGAAGAGAAAGGGAGAGGAAGAGAGAGAGAGAGAGAGAGAGAGAGAGAGAGAGAGAGGGGGGGGGGGTAGAAAGATCACCTTTCTTTCCTCATTATTTTTCCGCTTCCTAGTCTAACCAGTATATTTCATTATTAATATACTATCCTCACTTTCTTTTCAATTAAATTTCTTTTGAACCTTTTAGACTTCGTTAGTATAGACAATTTTTTTATTACAGGGACAACATGGACACAGGAGCAAGTGTGGCTCTTGGCAAATAACTTGGACTTTGAAAGTGCTAAAGTTAACCTAAATAATCGTTTCCCCTTTCTTGAGATGGCAGGTTTACTACCTGAAGAAGCAGTGACAATGATACAGAATGATACAAATAATACCTGTGAAACTGTCAGAGTTAAGGAAATCGCCAAAAAGTGGGAGAATCCTCACAAAATCTTGCCTGAACAGGATAATAGCTCATTATTCAAACCAATAGCTACTCCTAAAGAAATTGCGGCCATGCCGTCACCTCGCTTTGTCAAAACCCATCTGCCTTTCTATCTATTACCTCCGAAACTATTAAGAACTTGCAAAGTAGTTTATGTAGCCAGGAATCCTAAGGACGTATGTGTTAGCTGGTACTACCATCATAAACTTATAAAATTTCAAGAGACTAAAGCATCTTTCGAAGAATTCATGAATCTTTTTATCAACGATGAGGTCATGTTCTCACCTTATTGGCCACAAGTTAAAGCAGCATGGAGCCTGCGTCACCATCCTAACTTTTTATTCTTATTCTATGAAGATATGAAGTCTGATTTAATTCCTCAACTAAAAAAAATATCAGCCTTTCTTGGGAAGCAATACAATGACGAAGATTATAAAATACTCAAACACCACCTAATTATTGACAGCTTCAAGAAAAACCCAGCTGTAAATAACTCTGAGCTACAGAAATTTGGATTCTTTCAAACAGATGGCAGCTTCATCAGAGAAGGAAAAACAGGTGGTTGGAGAAATCATTTTACGCCAGAGATGAATGTCAGGTTTGACGAATGGATAGAAGATAATTCAAAAGACACAAGTTTAGTATTCAAATATGATCTTGAAAGTCAAGACTAGCCTAACTTGGGATTTAAAATTATAGTTTTTCTTATTATAATAGCAAGAAGAAATAATTTTACTGTTTCTATAGACACTATTCTAATTTTCTGTCAGCATGCAGTTGACTTATTAGGTAATGTAAATTTATTAAATAAAATTAAACACCAGAGAATATCAACCTTTCCTCAGATGAAAGTAAAGAGTGTTGATGAAACTTAAAAGGCACACAAATTATTTCATTTACGAGAAGTGTTGTATCTGCCTTCAGGAGGGGATCTATTAGGACCTATCTAGTAACTCTAAAGATAGAAATCAATACTGCAGACCTTTTTTTCGGAGTAGATGATCCAGGAAGTTTTATCTTTACTTTTAACTTACAGTACATCTCTCTAAGTGTTACAACATTGGACCTTGACAGATTAAGCTGAATAGTGGTTAAAATCAGCTATGCATATAATCTGGAGTCAAAAGCTGTTAGTTTGACAAAAATTATGTTTTGGCCCTTGATTATTCAGAATTTAATCATCCATCCAACTCAACATGGCTTTAATTATCAGCTTAATTCCTTTAGGTGCTTTCGATTTGTCACAGCTAAACACTTTCGACTATCTAGTATACACAAAATTTCTTTTCAATCTACCTCAATTAGTCTTAACCAAATACTCTTTGCTGTTTCTGAGGTATTTTTTTTTTCAATCAATCAATCAATATTTATTAATTCAAATTAAAATATACAGAAACAATATTATGCCCCAACAGAGAGCAGAGCTTGTAAGGCTGGGGCAGAACAAATGCATAAAAAAAACACAACGTCTTGTCATACTAATAATTTTTAAAGGAGAGAGAAAAAACTAAGACAAAAAAAAACATATGAGAGAAAAAAAAAACATACAAGGAAGGAGATCATAGAGGAGGCCACCCCAGCGCAAGAACACCACAGCAAAATACATACTAAAATCTATTATTAATCAATCCCGCCATCCAGGCAAAGAATTATTTTTGAAATATGTTTTTTCAAAGAAAATCGACTTGTGAAACTTCGGGATATTTCTACTAAGTTAAGTTTATTTGCAATATTTGGAATCTGTTATCTGATTGAGAATCTAGCTCTTTCTGATTTAATTGGCGGAAGGCAATACTTCTTGGAGCGGATGCAGTGGGCAGGAGAGCAGGAGAAGTGGGAGTCCCAATTATACCCAAATCATGGAAATAATTTGCTGAGGATTGGATATCATAATACCAAATTGCTGCATGCATGTCCTTCAATTGTTTGAGATTAAGTATATTGAGAAAAATATATATAGTTTGGGTTTCTGACAGATTTTTAAGTCTCGCAGGGCAATGGACAAAGGCACCCAGAATTCTAATTGCCTTATTTTGAATAATCTGAAGAGGTTGCAGATGGACCATAAATGTGTTAAGATAAACTATAGGGCAATAATTAAGATATGATTCAATTAGAGAATGGTATAAAATTTTAAGGATGGAGAAAGGAAACACCTGTTTCAATCTGTAAAGAGAACCTAAGTGATGGGCAAGTTTCAATCTCAAATAATCAGAATGCTTACGGAAAGATAAAAGCTCATCAAGAATAACCCCAAGGTAACGAAATGAATGTACTTTTTTTTTATCCTACTTTGATTTACAATTAACTCATCTATGGTAATTTTATTTATCGCCCATTGTGACCACCAGAAAATCATGAATTCAGTTTTAGAAAAGTTCGGAGCTAGGCAGTTTATTCAAAGATTTCATTGCTTTCACCATTTTCTCAACCAACAAAGATGGGGTTTTAGCTTTTACTGTCACAGCCGTATCATCTGCAAAAATTACTGCTAAGCTATTATCTTGGGGTAAACCCCTTGGGAGGTCATTTATATAAATCAAAAATAGTAATGGCCCCAATATTGATCCCTGGGGGACTCCAACATCATCAATAACAATATGGCTTGATAGATGTCCATTTATTTCTACCTGAATTTTAGATCCACCCTTTTGACCCTATGAGTGCAAAGTGTCTTTTAAGTCAGCTCATATTCTGTCTCTTAGATATTGCATGTAAGTGTCATTTTGACATCCTCAATTAATTAAAATTATGGTATGGTTTAAATATTGTAGCCTTTAGATGTAGTTGTTGCAGCAGCAGTCATAGCATTAGAACAGTTGTAGCGGTTGCAGCCTCTGTTGCTATTGCAGCATCAATAGTAGTAGTAATAATTATTAAGAAGTCCCCATCATATGCATCTATTATTGCAATATTGAATAATTACAATCAGAGTCGTAAGTAGTCTCAGTCCTAGTCAGAAGTAATTTGAAATCACAAGTGGTCGAAGTCCAAAGTAGTCATAAGAAGCCACACTCTCAATTATCTGCAAGGGAAAATAGTTGCAATGCAGTCACAATTAGTAATAGTTACAGAAAGAAGTAGCATCATTCATGAGTAAGAGCAGTTGCAGATGCAGGTAGTTCTAATCATAAATTGTCAGCTAATTGCAGTCACAAGCATAAGTATTTTACTTCTAAGCAATTTCAGTCTTAATTATAAGTAGCCAAAGCTTCAGTTGCAAGTAGTTGCAGTCCTAGGTAATCCTAGCTGTAAGCAGTGACAGTCCCAAGTTGTTGGCATCAAAAGTATTCACAGTCATAATCACCAGTAGCCATAGTTAAAGTAATCACGGTCACTGACGGTATAGCCATTACAGTAATAGCAGTAGTATAAGTACTAGCAAGGTTATTTTTTGTCATTGTGACCACATAGTGTCTTTTGATAGCTGAACATTCCTCTCAACATGCCCTGAAAGTTTCAACTGAATACCAAAAGCCATTCCTTAGACAATGCGTATAAGATCTTTTGACAGCCTGCTTGCAAGTAGTGTCTTTTCATTCAGATCAACCTCCCTCTCAAAATTACCTCAGAGTTTGAAAAAATTAATTTCAGCCTTCAAATTTGTAGCAGCAGTAGTATGTCTTTTCTTGTGTCTTTTTGACATCCTTAATGAGCAGAGAGGGTTTTGACTTAGTTCTATTTTCGTCAACATTCCCTGAAGTTTCAATCTTATAGGCTTAGGCTTAGTACTAGCAGAAGTAGTAGTGTTTGTAGTATTATAGTCCTCTTTAGCTAGCCCAATATCCCCTTCAAAACAGTGTAAAATTTGCTACCGTCATACTGGCACTCATCTTAATAATGGTAGCAGAAGCAGCATTAGTAGTACTAATAGAAGTAGCAGAAGTGAGCAATCCCCTCAACATACTCTGAAATTTCACCTTATTACTCTATGCTGCTCCCTAGTTACTGATTACATATTTTTTGATAGTTACTGCATGTAGTATGTCTTGGTTTAGTTTAGAATTCTCTGAATGGTTCAGCTAATTATTCTTACCCTTTTTGAGGATGGACAATCAATCAAACATATCCTTATTTTTCAATACTATATCTTATCAGAGACATAGCTATAGCATTGCAAATAGTAAAGGCCATATGGCTCCTATGTTCTATTATTTTTTTTTTCCCAAAGGCACTTTGTACAGAAGGAGTTGTCAAATAAATTTCAAAGGGGCCTCATCTGATTGGAAATTGAGAGTTCTAGTGGTTTTTTTAAGAGACAAAAGTGATTAAAGGGCAACTAGCCCCCCATACTCTTTTCCCCCAAATTCATCCAATAGAATTTTGAGGTAGCCATTTTGTTAAAATTGTGCACAGAAAAAAAAAAACGCCAGGGTCAATATGACCATCCAGGATCCCCAGGGCAGGCATTGTAAGTTTTACCCTGGGGACAAATATGGTTCTTACAGAAAGGATGCTTGTATAAACTTCAGAAAAGGCTCATTTGATTTGAAATTAAAATTTTTAGTTGACTTTTTCACAGTCAAAAGTGACCAGAAAGCAACTAGCCCCCCACCCCCCTCTACACCCTTTTTTCCCCAAATAAATCTGATAAATATTTTCAGATGTCCATTTTGTTAAAAATAGTTCAAAGATCATATAAAAAAAAACTCAGGCAGGCAGGCATTGTAAGTTATGCCCAGGGAGCAAGGATGGTTTTTATGGAAGGGATGCCCATATAAACTTCAGAGAGGGCTCATTTGATTGGAAATTAAAAGTTTTAGTTCATTTTTCAGAGTCAAAAGAGATCAGAGGGCAGCTAGCCCCCTCCCATGCTCTTTTTCCACAAATGCAGCAGATAATAATTTTGAGATAGACATTTTGTTGAAAATAGTTAAAAGATCAGATAAAAAAAAACTCCAGTGTCAACAAAGCACCCCAGGGCCAGGGGTAGGTGTTATAAGTTGTTCTCTAGTGGCATATATGGTTCTTATTGAAGGGATACTCCTATAAACTTCAGAGAGGGCTCATTTAATTAAAAATTCATAGTTATAGTTTACTTTTTAAGAGTTGAAAGTGATTGGAGGGAAGCTATTTCATTCATATTAGTTTACTATAGTGATGTATATTCTTCTTACCTCAGCAATATTTGATAATCTAAAGAAGTTTTGCGGACAAAAGAAGAAGAATGTCCAAGCATTATTGCAGCTTGCTCTGAATAGCCTATATAAGTTTTGAATGTTAAATGTTAATTTATTTTGAGCTTAATTGTATTTATTTTCAATTATTATATTGCTTAAAATATGGTGCTAGAGATACTTTGAGTAAAACAGTGTAAACTAAATATAGGAAAACGTTTTTGGTCATCAAATCCATTTTTTGCACATACTAATTGTGAATTTAAATTTGCTTTTCATTTGTGGAAAAATTGTAGAAAGCTGTGGTATTGTCAGTTTTTCTGTAGGAAAAAAAATTCCAGGCAAAGCTTCAATTGTCATAATAATATTCTGCTAATGGACGCCTTGTCTGAGGTTGACATGAATAAGAAGAAACTCTAGAAAGATCTAAGTTTAACAAAAAAATTATTGAACCTTCCAAACAGAATTGACCTTGACTTGTGGAGTAGAAATCCCATTTTGGTGACGTTTCAAAATCTTGTGATGATCCTGAACAACTTCTGCATGTTGATGAGATTTTGAATAGTTCTAAAATACGTACTTATTTAATTCTTCATAGGCTGAGATATAAAATTTCAGGCATAACTTCTCATCTGTGGAGTGACAGGCTAATAAATAATCATTTACTTTTTCAAACTGAAAATCCTACATTTTTATTTCAAATTTACCGCTAAACAGTGTTTCTAGTTTGTATGAACGATCTACAAATTTCTCAACTGGTAACCTGCGGAGCTCGGTTTTTATTTAGTTTTAGCAATGATGTGTAGCTATTTAATTATATAAATAGCCAATATTTTTCCATATTTTGCTTCTTTTTTTTAGATTTACCTCCATCAACATTTTAAACCAATTCCTAAACAATTCTTTTTTCTAACCACAATATATAACAGCAAACAAGTAATACCATTCAATACCCTTCCAGATATAATATTTGCTGGGCCTGCTGTAATAATTGCAAAAAAGGAAGTATCTTTACTCTTTTGTCACTAGTGTTTAGTAAAAAACAAATCTTGAAACAGATAAACATTGGATTCTTAGGTTTGCTTCCTGCAATCAATAAACTTTGACATAGAGCCGTGGGCTATCAAGTAGAACGAGAAAATTTAACTGCAGCAGTTTGCACTAAGCTCTTTGGGCAGCTTTTTCGACATTTCAATAGCTGAAATTTTTTGCACCAAATAATGTATTAAAAAAATGTACCCAATCAATTATACGAAATAGAATTAATAGTACAAAATTAATTGTATTAAGTTTACAACAACAACTTAATCAAATTACCAAGAAGGTCAAAATAGAAACATTTACCCCCCTCCCCCAGGACACGGTCTTAGATCAGCTTATGCCTAAAAAAAGCCATTTCCTACGATTTTTCTTATATTAGTTTCAAAACTATGAAGTTTTTAGGGCAATACCACGTTTTCGTCACTGTTGCCAGGTTGAATTGGGAAAATAAATAAGCAAAATTAATCATAGTTTTAAAAACTTATATATTATAAGGCTCCACCTAAATCTCACCATTTTTCCTTTTTAGTTTTTTCTAAGGCTTCAGTAATCTTTTACGTAAAAAAAACATATGCAAAGTTTCTTTGCCTTTTTTCTAGGATTTAATCAAGAAATTTTAAGATGAATACTTCATTTGAAAAAACTCTATTAAACCTTTTAAATATTTCGTGGTAATAAACTGCAAGTAGGGAGTGACGCGGCTCAGTAGTAACTGAATCATCAAGAAACGGAATTTCGATACCAATAGACATATCAAAAGAATCGGTTTATTATGGTGATTCCAAACACATAAGTTTTCTTTAAGTTTAATGTTGCCTATTAAATGCTACAAGCCTGAGAGAATTTGCTTGGTTTTTCAAAAGAGGGGACCAATATACTCTAAAAGTCAAAGAACTTTAACAAAAGTCAAATTATCAGATTAAGTGGTGTAATTTAACTAAGCTTCCTTTTTTTCATGCATGGGATATAGTTTTATATTTAGCTAAACTGTCTGTTTTTCTATAGGTAGAAATAAGCCTGCAATGAGTTCTGGTCACAGTGGCAATAATTGGTATTATATTTATTGCCATGAAGCATAGAGTGGTTGTGGGTGCTTTTGGTCACTTGTGATGGGTGTGAGGGGCATACGCATCGGCAAAATATCCCTGAAGATCTTTCAACCAATTACGCCAGATCATTGATGGAGCTAGATAACTTCTCAAAGTCAAAGGAAACAGAGTTAACTGCCAAATATGTTAGGAACAGTAAAAGTTCTGTTTTAATTAGTTAATATTGCTGCTCTTTTCCATTTTTTATATTTTGATATTATAATTTTATTTGTTTATTTTCAAAATCCTGTATGAAAAAATGAAAAAGAATATGAAAAAATACAAAAAGAATGGAATTTTTGTATTTTCGCCAAAAAAAGATCATGGACACTTGTTTATTATTCTTTCTAGTGGTGATTGTATTGACCCAGTTGTCCTAGAATATCAGAAGAAGGCTCATTCAAACAGAGATTAAATGTTTTAGTCCCAGGTTTAAGTGATCGAATAGATTGGAGCGTAAATAGGCCCCCTCCAATGCTCTTTTTCCCAATATTGTCTGATCAAGATTTTTTGCAGCATGGTTGGGAGTTCCAATAAATTTATCTTTGGAGGTAACATGCCCCCCCCCCACAGCCCAAGAGCAAATGTCTATTCCTTAAATTCTTCTGAAGACCTATTGACCAGTTACACCTGGTAATTGAAAGAGCTAGATGACTTTTCAAAGTCAAAAGGAACAAAGTCTTACTGCTACATATATTTGGAAGAATAGAAGTTCTATTTTTTTTTCAGATAATACTGTTTCTTGTTTTATATTTTTTAGCCTGGATACTAAAATTTTATTTGTTTTCAATCCAAGTACCTGAAGGTTTAAATACAAAGCCGGTCTAATTTCGGTCAGAAAACCGGTTCTGTCCCATGTCGGTTTTCTGACATGTCGGAGTGTGTTAATAAAATACGGGTCAGAAAACTTGTTCGGCATCTCGTGTGCATGTTCATTGTCTTGAGTTTAGGAAAAGATCCTTGCAATGCTGGTTTTCGCGCACTTTTCAAAGCATGTGAATGTGTGATTTGTTCAATATTGTCAGTAAGGACTTGAGGAATTTGGCTTGGCGTGGTTGGCTATGGTATTTTTGATTTAAGGTTTTGATATTTGTTTGGGGGAGGGTGGGCCTAGTGATGTGTTTTTTCTGTAATGCAGGTAAATCAGGATCCACATTACTCCCCTGGAGTGATGTTGAGGCCAAATGCAGTTAGTTCAAAAAGTGAGCCAGGACTGGCCCCCATGTATACAACATTTATTCGATAAGTTTTACCTATGTTTCAAGCTATACAGTATCAGGGTCAGGTTATAAAGCAGACACCAGGATTTAATCAGGCAAGACAGTCACCATAGGCCTATACCACAACATTAGTCCTGACTTTTGATGGCCTTTGAAAATATGTGTGTTATAAAAGTGAAACCTTGCAAAATAGATCTTATGCTTGAATAAAGCACAACAAAATTGTTTTCAGCTTCACAACTTTGCTCAATCCCAATTTATAAAGTTTTAAAGATATGCAAATACATTTCCTTAATTTTGAAAATAAACATTGATATAGCTCAGAATCTACTCAAATAACAGTAATTGCATTTTGAGAACTGAAGGTAGAGAAAAGGCAACTGGTAACTGCAAATTAAGGTAAATTTTTGTTTTGTCAAAATTTCAATAGGTATAGACCTGTCATGTAGACAAATTTCAGGGCCCTCTAGAGGGAGAAGGAGTAGAAGTGGGTACTTCAAAATACCTTCCTGGCGCATACTTTAGCCTTTAGACTCATCCCTGAAAGTTTCATTTTCCTAACCCAACTCCTTTCTGAGATAGCCAAAATTCAATCAACTAGAATTTTACTGAAAAAGCAACTGGTAACTGAAAATTAAGGTAAAATGTTATTTTTTCAAAATTTTGATAGGCATAGACCTGTCATCTAGGAGAATTTCAGGGCCCTCTAGAGGGAAAAGAAGTAGAGATGGTACTTCAAACTCCTTCCTGGGATTTATTGACTTTTTGCTATCTCAGAAAGGGGTTATGTTAGAAAAGTGAAACTTTCAGGGATGGGTCTACAATCTAAAGTATATCCTGGGAAGGTATTTTAAAGTACCCACCTCCACTCCTCCCTCTAGAGGGCCCTAAAGTTCAACTACATGACAGATCTATACCTATAGAAATTTTGACAAAACAACATTCTACCTTAATTTTCAGTTACCAGTTGCTTTTTCTCAGCCTTTAGTTCTGTAAATTCAATTCCTGTTATTTGAGTAGAATTCTGAGCCATATCAATGTTTTTTCCAAATTTTAGGAAATGTATTTTCATATCTTTAAAACTTTATACATTGGGATTGAGGAAACCAGATTCTTGACAGATTTGGAAATAGAGCTATCTTGTCTAGCAGAGTTGAAACAAAAAACTTGCCTATAGAAAGAGAAACCACTTTAAACCTAAAAGAAGCCTTGAAACCTAAGCATTTTGAACTGAGCAGAGATAAAATAGAGTCACAATATTTCTTCCAACTGAATCTGCTGTGGCTAAAGCATTGAGAATTAAGAAAATAGGTGAAACAGAAGTCCAAGCAAAGGAATTTCAACTCAGATGTCAAAGATACTCTACTGCTGCTGATAAAGAGTTTTGCTGCTGATGATGAACACTGCATATGTGTTCAAAATATCCAGCTAAATAATTTTATATCTATTCACTGTCAATAAAAAGGTATCATCCCTATTTTGAACTGTTTTACTTTTGCCAGATGTCAAGGAGTAATAAGAGGAATCCCTAAAAAAAAAATCACTGTAGAAGAGATAAAAAGTGATCTTGAATCTACTGTGTCAGTGAAATCTATAAAAAAATTTAATAGAGAAAAGGTACAGAAATTATGCTGTCTTACAAAAACATTATTAAATGAGAAACTAGAATCAAGTGAAATTCTAAAGCTAATCAACATGACCCCTTAAATAAGAGTTTTATTGTTCAATACTCAATCAGTCAAAAGAGTTAAAAAAGACTTAGTTGTGAACTTTGCAAGGAATAAAGAAGTTGATATTATTTGCATACAAGAAACATGGCTTACAAGCAGAGACACATCTATAATGAAAGATTTCCATGTAATTAGAAAGTATCATGCAATTAGAAAGATTACAGCCATACCATCAAGACAGTGTACTATCAGGTGTTGAATTTTGGTAAATAATTTGGTAAATAGGTGTTGAATCAGTGGTAAATAATGAGGTGGAAGTATTGTTGTGTATGAAGACAGTCCTTCATTCTAAAGTATTTGCTAAAGCCAGAAAACTAGCAGAGGAGGAAAGTAATGAACCAAATAGCTTGCCTTTCACAGATGTAGCTGGGTGAAATAAATTGCCAGAAACAGCCCCAGGGCCTGATAGAATCCACCCAGCATTTTCAATCAAACAATTTATTTATATCCCATCTACTAAAAAGAGGGCAAAGCAACCATAAGATGAAGTAATAAGAGAAAAAAAAAGCTATAAATAAATACAAATAAACACCTACAAACAGTTAAATAAATAATGCTGACCATGGATGAGATACTATTGGCATAGAAGAACAAAAAAGCATGTAGCCTTTTATCAATAACACATGTAGGCAAAACTAGGTGGAATTTATTCATTAAGTCACTATTTTTAGTCCAAGGAGGGTAACTGAAAAGGAAATTAGCATAACAAAAATATACTCTACAAACAGATAGTTTCTGAGGTTCACTAAAAAACTGCCAAACCAGACAAAGAGAAAGGAGATGAGTTACAACTAGGCTATTATAAATTTTTGCAAGATTTAATTTATCCTTGTGTTAAATATTAGATACAATTGAAGCATAAGTAATCTTCAAGTTTTAAAGGGATAATTTTACAGTTTCTTTCATATTTTTCCTATAAGCATTGCAAGGTAAACTAATTTTTGAGAAAGTGGACTTGAGCTTTAGCTAAAGATAAAAAAATGGGACCATTTGTCTCTTTAAAATTGAAAGCTAAAACAGCAGTTTTTTCAACATTGAAAGAAAGCCCAATACCTTTATTTTCATTGAAAAGCTGATTAAACATGTTTTCACATCCACTAAAAATACAGATTAGATTCAAAATGTCATCTGCAAAAGTTATTAAAGACAAGTTAAATCCATGGTGAATACAACTAAAATTAACAGAATTTTGGGCATGTATAACAGAGTTATCAAACAGTTCATGGTAAAAAACTGTAGTAAGGAGCGACCCGGCTCAATAGTAACCAAAACTCTAAAAACTGGAATTTTGATACCAATAGCTACATAAAAAAATCGCATTTTAATGCTGATTTCAAATATATAACTTTCATCAATTAATAAATAAAGAAGGTGAGGTAAGGCCACCTTGACAGACTCCTTTCAAGATATCAAAAAGGGAAGATCCCCCCTTTAACTTCACCTTAAGATTATAGTACATATACAGAAGGCACTTTACTATACAAGATGTTTCAAGTAACACTTGGTGGAAAATGCAAGAGTTGAAAGCTTGAGCAACATCTAAAGCACAAAGGATAATATGGGATCTACTTCTTTCTGCATCAGCAAGAACATTCATTAAAGCAAAAAGGACATGCTCCCAGCTAATACTTTTTTGGTAAGCAAACTGGTGGGGTGGGACATAATATTTAGAAACAATTTTTCATTGAACTGTGTGGACATAAACTGGATTTAGCTCCAAATCTAATTGGATTGTGCAACGAGTGAAATTGAGTTCATACTTGACCAAGCAAGACCTATTATCTTCAATAGCTATGTTGGAGAAATTATTTTAAACTTTTTAAATTGTGCTCAACTTAAATTGTGTCAATTAAAAAAAGTCCTGAAGGCAATATTAACGAAATGTTAAAGGTGCTTGAGCTTTGTGAGCAACACAACGTTGAGCTACCAGTCTTTGTGATTTGAACCTGATAAAGTCCCTATATGTCCTGGTGAGATAGCAGCAGTAATCACCAGAAAAGTTACAGAAGTTTGTAATAAGCTAGAAAATTTCATGAATAAGGACCCTCCCACCCCCTCAATTGTTCCTACAGCTACTGGAACAAAGCGTGTTACTGAAGTTACTGAAACAACATTTTTTATCTGATGAAAGGAAAAATCTACTCAGAATTTCACAGAATTCTTATGTCTAATTTCACCCAGCAAAAATGAACAAGTGTGCCAAGGCCAACCTTCAGGCTGATTAGCTCTCATTTCGCAATTTCCCATCAATCTCCTTGAGTTGAATGACCATTTCATTGCTGCTGTGTTTTCAGACCTAATCTGTATAAACGTTTACCAGCCAACTAATTACTGCTCTTTGCAATCAGAGAATAAATTCATAAAAGCTTGCAAAAGGCTGGCAAGTTTTGTGAAGAGAGTTTCAAAGCGTCCAAATGCTCAAGCTTTGATCATTTTAATTGTGACTTAACAGACTGTTCATCGCCAAGTACCCAACGCCTTCTGAATTCCCTCCCCTTCCTACTCAGTTGCTGCTAAAACAGAAACTTCATGTTCATCAGTGTTTTGTCAGCAACTTCTAACCTTGATCATTTTATTGCATCTTTCCCCTGTGAAACTGTCAAGGTAATTAGTGATGGCTTTTATTTGGACCACCATCCAATAAAGTTGAAAATAAATGCTTCATTTAATGCCCCTAAACAACCAGATAAAAAGTGATTTATACAAAAGGCTGGAAAAATGTTAACTGCAAAATGTTTTGTCTTGAATCTGACAGAATATTAAATAAAATAAAGGTACCCTTTCATTTGTTGTGCACACGCTCGGGCCTTAGTGAAAAAGAAATAGCCATTGCACTTGCCACCTATCTAGTAGATATTAACCATGGATTAAAGTGTGCTGAAGCTTCAGCTGTCCTGTGCAAGCATGTTAGGAAAGGCTCTCAAGTTCAGGGTTGCTCAAAAACCCTTCCCTTATTTCCATGTGCAAGTCTTCTAAAATTTGGCTGAATATTCAGAAGGATTGCGGCTGGCCAAAGTCTGGGACTATTAATGATTTGTGCTATGTCCTAAACGTTTTTTTCCTAAAGTGTTAAGAAAACATAATGCTGATCTTATTGAGAAAAATGCTCATAAAATTGCAGAGAACCCTTCAAAGCTCTGGAAAAAAATTTGATCACCCTTGTGCAAATTGTATTCCTGAGCCTGAGTGGATAAATTGTTATAAGCATGAATTTTCTTCTCCCAATCCTGCTCTTGAATCAAAATTTGAAAAAGAATTAAGTGCCTGTCCGAATAAAACATGAACCTTCAACATTTATAATTAAGCCCAAGTGATGTATTGTTTTATTGTAAAAAACTAAAGAAAACAAATTCCATAGGAGTTGATGGAATTACTGCCAAATATTTTGATTATGCTTGCTTTTCTTTTTAATCATTTATCTCTACTTTTTCAAATGTCTGTTGGAAATGGAGTTGTTCCTTATCAGTTTACAGTTGGTCAAATAACCCCTATCCCCAAAAAAAAAGGCAAAAAGGATTTTACTACATGTAATTCGTTCCAACCTATAACAGTTTCTAGTACTATTTTTAAGTTATTTGAGTCAGTTATTTTGGATGAAATTGTTTCTAAATGTTATGTTCCACCCCACCAGTTTGGTTACCAAAAAGGTATTAGCCAGGAGCATGCCCTTTCTGCTTTATTGAATGTTCTTGCTGATGCAGAAAGAAATAGATCCCATATTATACTTTGGGCTTTAGATGTTGCTTGAGCTTTTGACTCTTGCATTTTTTCCCAAGTTTTACTTAAGCATATAAGAGGGGTAAATTTTTGTATAGTAAAGTGCCTTCTGTATATGTACCATCACCTTAAGGCGAAGTTAAAGGGAGGATCTTCCCTTTTTGATATTTTGAAAGGAGTCTGTCAAGGTGGCCTTACCTCACCTTCTTTGTTTAATAACTCTGTTCTACATGCCCAAAATTCTGTTAATTTTAGTGGTATTCACCATGGATTTAACTTGTCTTTAATAGATTTTGCAGATGATGTTTTGAATCTAAACTGTACTTTTAGTGGATGTGAAAGCGCTTTTAATCAGCTTTTCAATGAATATAAAGATATTCGGCTTTTTTTTTTCAGTGTTGAAAAAACTGCTGTTGTTGCTTTCAATTTTAAAGAGACAAATGGCCCATTTTTTCTATCTTTAGCTATTGCTCAAGTCCCCCTTTCTCAAAAATTAGTTCACCTTGGAATTCCTATTGGAAAAAATATGAAAGAAAATGTGAAAATATCCCTTGAAAATTTGAAGAAAAACTGAGAATTGTTTATGCTTCAATTGTATCTAATATTAAACGCATAGATAAACTAAATCTTGCGATAATTTATAAAAGCCTAGTTGTGCCTTATTTCATTTCTCTTTGTATGGTTTGGAAGTTTTTTAGTGAACCTCAGGAACTATATGTTAATAGAGTATATTTTCGTTATACTAAATTCCTTCTCACTTACCCTCCTTGGACTAGAAATAGTTATTTAATGAATGAATTCCACCTAGTTTTGCCTATATGTGTTATTGATAAAAAGCTAAATGATTTTTGTTCTTCTGTATTGATAGTTGATATGTTGATGTATGATCCATGGTCAGCATTATTTATTTAACTGTTTCTTGGTGTTTATTTTGTATTTATTTATAGATTTTTTTTTCTTTTTTTGTCTTATTACTCCATATTATGGGCGTTTTGTCCTCTTTTTTGTAGATGGGTTATAAATAAATTAATTGATTGTCCTCAGCCTTGGCAGTATTTGCTCCAGAAACAGTTTTAGTAGCAGTATTAGTGGTGGTAGTTGTAGCAGTAGTTGTAGTAACAAGTGAGTATTGCCTTTCTGCTCAATTGATTATGTCCTTTATCGTTTCTGGAAAGTTGCAAATAATATGCTCAGTCATTCTTGAGTTACACCCTTTTGACAACCAATATACACATGTTTTGATTTAGTTCAACAATCTTCGAAAAGCTCACCTTAATGCCCTTCATTTTTGTGGAAAGTAAAGTTTGAACATGCATACCTTTAACTAACGTATACCTTTAATTAACGTATACTTTATGTAAACAATGAGTGATATGCCTAACTTGCAGCCCTTGCTCTTAGGGTTGTGGAGCTGAAATCCCCATAGGCTTAATAGCTAGACCTTTCAAAAATGCTAAAGAAAATAGATGTCTCAAACTTTTTATTGAATTTTTTTCCTTTTGAGTCTTAAAAAGACATTATTAATTTCAATTTCTAATCAAATAAGCCACATACAAAGTTTATATGACCACTACGAATAAGCATAATTCATTGAAAAAAAAAAGGTTGCTGGTATTGGAGTTGAACCCTAAATTCCCTGTTGGGGCTACCAAACTTAGACCTCCAGCTATGCCCATAGCTTTTCTTATGGACTTCTCTGTTCCATACAAATTAATAGCTTTGAAAAACAGTTTAATACAAGATATATCTCATGCAGATATATAAACTTACCACCAGCACTGGATATTCAGCAAGTATAACTGAACCCAGGGTGTATTCGTAAAAAAGCTTTTTACACTAATTTAGTAATTAAAGACAACTCTGAATAAAAAAATAAAAAAATGCTGCTGGTGTGATATTTGAACTCTACATTCATTGTTTACTAGTTTAGAGCACCAAATCAGGACCAGCATGCACATATATTGCTATTTACTCTTTATTTTACTATTCCATAAAAATCTAATAACTTCAAATAATAGTTAAATCCAGGATATATTTTACACAGTAAAAAAACAGATATACGAACTGGCCCCCCAGCAACAGAAATTTGGAAAGCATTACTCTTGACTGTACTATTCCATACAAATCAAATAACTTAAAATAATAGTTATATCCAGGATGTATTTTACACAGTAAAGAAGTAGATATATAGAGATATGCAAACTGGCCCCCTAGCACCTGAAATTTAGTAAGCATTACTCTTGACTTTCCTGTTCCATACAAATCAAATAACCTAAAATAATAGTTAAATCCAGGATGTATTTTATACAGTAAAGAAATAGATATATAGAGCTATACATGCTGGCCCCCCAGCACCAGGAATTTGGCGAGTATTATTCTTGACTTTATTGTTCCATACAAATCAAATAACTTGAAATAATAGTTTAATCCAGAATATATTTTACTCAGTAAAAAAAATAGATATATAGAGATATACAAACTGCCCCCCCCCCCCGAACATCAAAAATTTGGCGAGCATTATTCTTGACTTTATTGTTCCATACAAATCAAATAACTTAAAATTTTTGTTAAATCCAGGTTATATGTTATGCAGTAAAGAAATAGATATATAGAGGTATACATACTGGCCCTCCAGCACCAGAAATTTAGCAAGAATTATTCTTGACTTTCTTGTTCCACACAAATCAAATAACTTGAAATAATAGTTAAATCCAGGATAAATTTACACTGTAAAGAAATAGATGTATACAGATATACAAACTGGCCCTCCGCACCAGAAATTTGGCAAGCATTAATCTTGAATTTGTTTTTCCATACAAATCAAATAACTTTAAATAATAGTTGAATCCAGGATATGTTTTACACTGTAAAGAAATAGATGTATAGAGATATACAAACTGACGCATCTTGCGCTAAAAAATCACTGCCAGAATGAAACTTAAGCCAAAGATTTCCTGGTGATTAGCTTAGGCCACCAAACCTGGATCAGAAAACATGCTTAGCTACTTTTTCATAGCTTTTGGGTTAGTTTCCCATCTTTAAGTCTAAATATCTTCTAGTTTATAGAAATAACTCAAGGCTCTGACTGGTGTGCGGCTATGTATTGGTCCTATCTATCAGTCTCATATGAAAACATGTATTTAGTGGAAGTTCCAGTTCCAAAAATTGTAGGGAGGTATATGAACTAACAACAAGTCCTTTCACCTCTTTGACTTCTTCTTCAGAAAAACTATCCACTGGAAGCTCTATTCTCCTTCAGTCTACAAACAATGAATATATGCAATTATGAACAATAATACACTGTTATTGATCATGGGAAGTGCGAGTACCTAAGCTACCTGTCCCCAGCAATTTAAGGCCACTAGGCCGGCCGGTACCAATACGGCTCTTCCTACTCATTCCCGCTCTCTTTTGCACAATCAAAAACTATAGATAAATCACGTCCTTTTAAAAATTGACTTCTTCAAGCTTTAATCATTATTAAACAATATTTCTCTTCTTTAAGATATCAATTGCTGCCTTAAATATCTGACGATCAATTTTCCATGGCAGGTTAGAATCCAGGATAGCATGTATAAATATTTGAAATCTTAGCCAAGGAGCAGAGACGCTTAAGAGCAGTAGTCTCCTCACTCTGAACTGGAAGTATAGTAATATAATCCTATTCTTAAACTGGTAAAAAAAAACACGTAAGGTTAGCACATGTAACTTCTAAAAATATGGAAAGACAGTAAAGTGTTTATAGTGTCTCGTTTTATTTTTTTTCTGTATATGTATATAGATATGTATAGATATCTGTATATGTATGATATCTGTATATGTATAGATATCTGTATATGTATATGTATATGTATAAAGAATCATTTTAAGGTTACGATGGAGAAGTATGAAGATGTTGACAGTGAAGATGCATTGACTCTCATACCTTCGCTATGCAAGCAGTTTTACAACCTTGGCTGGGTTACAGGAACTGGTGGTGGCATAAGTATAAGAGAAGGGTAATACTCTTATGATAGTATTATAAGTACAAAATGCTCGGAAACCTAAGATTTGATTCCTTTAAGTAAATTGGTATTAATGATATGGTGCCTGGCTGTATTCTTACCATAAAATAGGGAAAATTCTACATTTCTTTGCCTTTTTGTTTTGTCTTTTCATGTTTTCTTTTTTTGTGCCTTTTTGTTCTTTAATGGTAAATGTAATATCAGATTCATCTTTATAATCTCCAGAGGCCTAGATTATGCACGGGAAAGAGGCTGATGATTGTGCCCCCTTAAATTTTGAAATATGTATTTTTTCGTATTGTCATCAAAATTAGTAATAAAATTACCTTCTTTTCTTTCTAAATGTTTTTTCTAAATCTTCATTAAAAAATTAAAACAAGTTCTCACCTTCCCTGCATTTTTGAGCATTGATGCTCCTGATGTATTCCTTAATAATTTCGCCTATATTATTTTACTACTGTAAATGTAGTTAAACTTGTCTTTCGGACTAAAAAAATGTGACAAAACCTGTGACATGAACAATTTCATTTCAACAAAATAAATGTGTTGAGAGATAAGTTGACAAGTCCTATGGACTTCTTTTTAGAGTTAAAAGCCAACTTGACAAAAAAAAAAAAAAAAAAAGAAAAAAAAAAAAAAGCTTGGTCGGCTTTATAGCTTGTTTTACGCTTCACGTGTGTTTTTCTGGTGCCATTATGGAAGTTTTTGACCAGGTCAGAATGTAAACAAATTTGGTCTGTCTTTTTCGAATTTTGTAAATATTTTCTCCATGCTCTTATTTGGTCTCGTAACAGTTATATCTCCAAACGAGTTTTTGAGATTTGTGATAAGATGGAGGTTTTAGAAGGCAGATTCAGACAACAATCTAAATCAGACAGCGTAAGACAATTAACTAGACAGTTAGTTAAAATGACCATTGATTTTTACAGCGATCAAACCTAGATAAAGAACTACTTATTAAGGGAAGAGAGATCTATCGTATTGATACAGTTACAACAGTAAGTTATTATGAAGATAAATACCCACGACCGTCAGCTTTGGTTAAAATATAAATTGTCCAAAGAAAACGGTTAAAGTAGGCTTCTAATTGCTATATGATAACTGACGATACCTAATTTTTATTTAAATCAGGAGGTAGAATTAGAAATATTACTACGGGTTTTGAGAAACTTGGGTTGCATTGAATATTTGGTTGGACTGGGAAACCCTGGGAAGGGGTTTGAATTACGTCCTATCAACTTTCTTAAGTACTTGGGGCCGATTGAAGGGGGTAGGAGTCCTTCAGGAGGTCAGATGTGATATTCATTTCCCCCAGCCTGCAATTGTTTGGCCAGTTGTGATAAGCTTACCAAGGCCCAGCTTCTCGAAACTATGATCCCTGGGAGATACTCTTTCCTATTACCAGCTAGAACCAATTTATTCCAAACCTTAATAATTCAACAACGGTTAGTTTTAGCCAGAGAACCCCAAGGAGGTGTTCTTGTGCCGACTCTTTCCCTGATGTCCATACACAAACTAGAGGATAGCCTTGTGAAAAAATCTCACTGCTTTGCTGGTGACACGACGGAAAAGATCCCAATAACAAAGACAGAGATCCTAGCAATCCCCATAACAAGCTTCAGGCTGAATGAAAAAATTTATGTGTTGACAAATTAGTGGCTTTGTCAGTTTCAGTGCATCAAAAACTAAAAAGCCCTTAATTTCGAAACTGCGGAATGTAAAGGATCAATCTGGTTTCATTACAAAAAAAGGAGCAGTAACAAGAATAGACGCACTACGCCTCCTTCCAGTTCATTTTTCGTCAGATCTTACATTGACTGAACACCTTAGCAAAGTGAAATCCTATTTTTATCAGAAGCCAGGAGTCAGCCTACGGTGCAAAAACCTCCTCTCCAACGAGGCCATTTTGACTCTATTCATGTCATGTATCAGGCCAGTCATGGAATAGGCATGTCCTCCCTTTTCTAGTGCTTCGATTAGCCACATCGCTCCTTTTCAACGTGTCCGGAACGGAGTACTTTGCGCAGCTATTTTTAGCAACTCTGATGCCAAACCCCTGCAGTCGATCCAGGATCGTTTTGAAGTAGCATCAATATCGCTTTTCTACAACTATGTGCATTACTATACATTTGAGAAGGTATTAAAAGTCATTCCAGACAGAATAAAACCTTTGCGATCATCTCGCCTAAGTACTCCCCGGGAGGACTAGTTTGTCCAGAGTTCGACCCACCTGGAATATTTGAAGACGAGTTTCGTCCAACGATCCGTTGCCACGTGGAATGGCCTGCCAGCAGAGGTAATTCGGATCAGTCCTTCTCTTGAGACGCTCAAGAGAAAGTATAATACGCACCTCAAAAGTAAAAAAGTGAGGTAAATACCAGGAGTAGTGACATATCATTACTTGTGATGGAACCGTGAAGCCTGTATTACAAAATGAAATCGAGGTTTGTCAGCCTGAACTGGCTGATACTTCATCAGAGATAGTTCATAATTAGTTTCAATTTTGAAAAACTTCTCTTGCAGATGGTTACATTTATTCTGCATTTTCAAAAACAATTGATAGGAAAGGGATATTAAGAGTGTGTGTCTGGATAAACTCCCAAAGTTCAAGCTCGTCTTCCGAGGACTTTTGTATAGTTTCCATAAACAGTGCTGAACTTGCGAAGCCGCCCTCTTGTGGCTTGGAGCTTGTCTGTGTTTGCTTCCTCACCTGCGTATAATCTGAGTCCAGTAGGTTAGAAGGCTTCAAAAAAGAAAATTTTCAGTCCAGGTCTGAAATAATAATCGTTCCTAGTATCCTGCAAGAATGTCTGTTAGGCAGCAATTTTTACTATACACTGATAAAGATCAATGTCTTTTGTTTGCAGGTACTGCTGTGCATCACTGATCTCTCGGAGAAGTTTACCTAAAAAACCAAGAAAGCGCACAAATAAGAACGATTTCATAGTCTTCGATAATGCTTCGAAATCCAACCGTGTTCTTAAGCCTTCGGAAGTATCCGTGAGCTGTTCCTGAACCTCTTGCACTGCAGAGTAGTGGGTCATAATCATGCCGACGGCTTCACATTGACTCTTCATCTTTTTTTGATCAAACCCTTCACTCTTTGTGCAGTTACAGCTACCAGTACGCTCCATCGATGCGTCGACGAAGAAAAAAGAACACAAGAACTTCTTCAAGGATTCTAAAATACGTAGTAGAATTTACTGAAACAGAAGCAGCATAAGATCTAACCAGATTTATGGAATGGTTAGCACCGGGAGTGAATATAGCTATGGGATTAGTCGTTTTTATGCGTGCCCGAACTCTCATTTGAACACCAGCCATTTCTGTAGTGTTTTCGTAAACTTGACCTTTACAATTTCGGATATCGAGCCTTTCTGCCCAAATTGTCGCCTAATACTAACTGGATTATCTCTTTGACAAATTTCCTCTTGCTTTGGATGAAATCAGTGAATGACTCGATAACACTAGCCTTAGATCCATTAATTTTCACGTTACGTAAAACCTGATTGGTTTGATATGTCAGGAGTACTGTCAAAAGTTATTGAGTATTTTGTTTCCTTCGCCTCCTGTATTATTCGTTTCCAGACCTGATTGCCAAGAAAATTAATTAATCAATTCTGAAGCTTTGGTGAAGAGTAGGAGATTGTATGTATTTTTTTCAGTTGGATCTTTGTGAAATGCTCCCTTAACACTTGGTCATACTTTTATAATAAGTGAATATTTTCAAGGAGTTTCCTTCGCTGTTTTTGTTGTACCTCCGACGCCTGGACAGAGCAACTAGCAGGACAGAAGATCTTTTCACTTCTTCTTTTTTAATGGAATGATGTGCTGTCTTGTCAATGGTTATACTAAATAGATGATTTATGTCCAAAGATTTCTACTGTTCAAAGCATTCGGCATGGGTGGGACTGGATTCATGATCTTGCGGGCTTGGGAATAAGTTTCCTCTATTTGCTGAATCTGTTTTTGAAGTTAAATGCAGATGATGGACCAGAAGTATTTAAAAACAATTTATATTAAAGGCAATATAACGACAGTTCGAAAGACGAACAAACCTTCCAGGAACGAACCACACTCTTGTCTTGTGGCAACTCCCGGAAAAAATAGCCACGACTTAGGTTTTCGCGTAGAACCTTTTGCCAAGTCACTAGCCTTAGCGACTTGGGCAAATTATGAATCGAGGTGCTGAACTACAGGGGACCTTTGAAATCCGATAGTAATACTTGAGTGACCTAAGATTTTTATGAGGCAATTTCCAACATCCTTCATTTCCTCAAGATTCTATGGCCCTTTGCTTCCCAGTTATATTGGGATTAGTAGGGGGCTCTAATTTCTTAAGCGGAATTTTTTTTTCACCAAGTTTGGTCAGGAGAGCTTGGGGATTTACTTCTCAACCCAGACCACGCTCTATTGTATCTTCTCTAATTGTTTTGATGTCTACAAAAATCGGACACGGATTCTCCGTGGTCGTGACCTACTTTAGAATATTTGATTTTTGCTCTCTTCTTCTCTGTCCTTCTCTCTTCTCTTTTCATTGTCTCTTTTTCTCTTCTTTTCATTTTCTCTTTTTTTTCATTTTCTCTTCACTTTTTTTCTCTTCTTCTCTTCTCTCTTCTTCTCCTCCGCTCTTTTTGCTCTCTGCTTCTCTCTCCTTCTTCTTTTGGTATAATGGACCACTCTGTTTTGATTGCTTCAAATCTAAAGATATGAATCTTGGCCCACCAACAGAAATATTGTATTAGTATCAAGTTTTTGTTAATTTAATACATTTCAAGCAGTATTTACAATCTTAATAGTTTGAATCTTAAAAAAAGTATAACGAAAAAAAGAGGAATGAGTCATTTTTAGATATTTTAAGAAAGAATGAGTCATTATGGATATTTTGCTTCGTTTGATATGCTACTAACCTGAGTAACATTTTTAATTTCAGTAATAGTAATATTTCAGCCACAAATCTTCCTGTTTTTCCTGTTTTACATGCTAATTAGATGCTTTGTCAATTTTATAACTTTCATTCCTATAATGAGAATACTAATATGGATTCTGGTGTGCAAAATTTGAGAAATTTACTTACCATGGGCTAAAATACATGTCCCTACGCGATAAATGCTTTTACTGATGCTTATTAACCGTCATTCACCTTAGAAAAGGATTGTCTAATTATAGCACGGGTCTGTTCTATTTTCTACTGAACAAGATGCATTTATTTTTACCAATAGAAAACGACTTTTTCATGTCATAGGGTAACCCCCCCCCCGCCCATTAGTTTTGCCGCTGCTTCCATCCCTCTCTTGATATCTTCCTATCTTAATTCCTCTTCACTTCTTTCTTTTTAGGAATAAAATATACATAGCACCATCAGGGGTACAGAAAGAAAGGATTTCACCAGAAGACATATTTATTCAAGATGTAGATGGCAATGATATTCGATTACCTGCTGCCTGCAAAAACTTGAAGAAGAGCCAATGCACCCCTCTCTTCATATGCGCTTACAAACGTTAGTTAGTTATTTGATCATTCTTTTCCCAATGTTTGAATTCGTATGGCGCATGTGCTGTGAGTTTTTTTTACGGCAAGCACTTACAGGTCACAGTAAGCCTATTTTACTACTTATTATTTATGTAAAATGTTTTTGTTTTAATTCAAACTTCTTGATCTAAAGTTTTACTGCTAAATTAAAAATTTTACAGCAAAAACAGGATCCAAGGTAGATAGAAGACGCTGAAATGCCAAATCTTACTAGCTTGCGTTTGGGTACAAGAAATTGTTTTAACTTTAAGAGTATTTTCTTCTTTTGTTAGAAATACCCAATGATATATAGATGTGCGAGTCATGGTTGGCAAATTACTGAACGGAAAGTGTACAGCATAACGCCAACATCATAATAAAAAAAAGAAGCAGAAGTATCGTTAAAACTTACACTTATGTATGAAAATGAAATTTGGTTCTTGTTTTAGAGTTTTTCTTCTTTTTTGTGAATGCCTTATAATGCACAGACGAGTTGGTCACGATTTATAAACTATTCACTGAAAAAAACAAGCTGACATATTGTAATGAAAAAGAGAAACAAACTTGTCAATAACACTAATAATTAAATTGCTGTCCATAGAAATTTTGTGCTGCTTCACTCCATGAATGCACTTCTCCATATTTCTAGGATCCGCTTGACAGTTATTCTTCAGAATTTCTGCCATGCATTCCTTCCTTCTTACCCTGACTCCAAGAATTTCTTACCTTAAATCACCCAGCTCCATGCGCATAAAGTCCCATAGATCCTGACAAACCCCTTATATCAGCAAAATTTTCACCTTTCGGAGACTTAAACAGTATATAGCATGGGTTTGGAGGTGGTGGATTCAGCAGGAGACATTTTTTTTCATTTTTTCCTTTTTTCGATTTTTTTTTTTCAGAATGTAATGCTGAATAAACTAACCCCTTATATCAGCAAAATTTTCACCTCTCGGAGACCTAAACCGTATATAGCATGGTTTTGGAGGTGGTGGATACACCAGGAAACATTTTTTTTTCATTTTTTCATTTTTTTGATTTTTTTGATTTTTTTTTTTCAAAATGTAATGCTGAATACACTAACCCCTTACATCAGAAAAATTTTCACCTCTCGGTGACCTAAACCGTAAATAGCATAATTTTGGAGGTGGTGAATACACCAGGAGACTTTTTTTTCATTTTTTCGATTTTTTTTTTCAGGATGTAATGCTGAATAAACTATCCCCTTATATCAGCAAAATTTTCACCTCTCGGAGACCTAAGCCGTATATAGCATGGCTTTGGAGGTGTTGGATATAACAGGAGACATTTTTTTTTCATTTCTTTTCCTTTTTTGATTTTTTTTTTCAGAATGTAATGTTGAATAAACTAACCCCTTATTTCAGCATAATTTTCACCTCTCGGAGACCTAAAACTTATATAGCATTGTTTTGGAGGTAGTGGTTACACCAGGAGACATTTTTTTTCATTTTTTTCTTTTTTTTCAGAATGTAATGCTGGAGCAGTTATACACACTCATTCCCAGGCAGCTGTAATGGTTACGCTCCTCTATCCTGGCAATGAGTTCAGGATAACGCACATGGAAATGATAAAAGTAAGGGCCTACTAACATATAAGCTTTGTAAATCTGGCTAAATATATTGAAGGGCTGCAATTATTGAACAATATTGCAGCTCAATAGTTCAATAGTCTTTTACTCAATAATTAAGAAATTATTGACCTGTTCTTCAGTAAATATTAGAGATGTTTTATTAACAGTTTCACTAACACAAGATACGATTCAGACTTTTCTAGAACATTAGAGCGTTCGTGCCTAAGTAAAACTTCCGTCAAATCGAAATTCAACCAACCGAAACTAATTAAAATCCTATCCCCTCCTCTTTTCTACAAATCAAACATGAAAACTTTTTTTTACAGTGTGTCATACAAATGAAACAACAAAACATTAATTTAAAAAAATCCGAATATTTCGGCTCCATGTCCGGAAGCGTTTCTGCTTTTTCAATGAAAAAACAGCAACTTGAAAGAAGAAAAAATAGTTTTTAAAAATAAAATCATCTTAAAAATCACGGGAGAGAGTCAGAAAAAAAAACTAAAAAACATTCTAAACACTTCCAAAACTCCTATTACTCACTGAACAACGAATGACTAAATGTCTAAATATATTGAAGGGCTGCAATTATTAAACAAAATTCCAGCTGAATAGTTCAATAGTCTCTTGTTCAATATTTAAGAAATTATTGAACAAAAACTTCGAGTATATGTAAGAGAAAAGCTTTCCCTACTTTATAAAGTCCTAATTTGCCTCAATTGAGCCTGCCTTTGACGTGTCCCTGTTTTTTGGGCAAACCTATTCATCAATAAACATTCAGAGCATATCCAATGATCCTGGGATCACTAGCGATCTGACAAAGTAGGCCTATGATATTGGAGAGATAGATAAGAATCTAAGATTAACTTCCCCCAAAGCACGTACCTGAGAGTAGATATTTATTTTCTCCCTTTCAAAATAGTCCTTAAGACGGGCCCCTCCTTTCTCAGTCATGATTGACAGCCTGGCAAAGGAATTTCATGACGGATGGATATTTGTTTATAACCTTATGGTCGTTGAAACTTGCTAAAGAAATTTAATAAACGATCTTATTAGCATCCTCAACGACATTGCACAAGAAGTCTCCAAAACCCATGATAATTCTAGCTTGTTTCTTTTGGTCCCCGCCCCTCATTTTTAGTCCTATCCATTCTGACATTTCCCTGCCCTAGTTGAAATAATTAACTAGTGCATCTATCTTCCTACTTAAGCTTCTCAATAAATTTGGCCTCTTCCCTTCCCCTTCTTTATGGATTTATGCTTAACCACGACTCGCTATAGCTAAATACTCCTGGCTTTGTATAGCATATCCCATCAATATTTGAAAGTTTTTTTTTCAACCTTTTAATGCGTATTTCCTCTCGCGTGCTGCGATACCAAAGACACTGAGCTAGTTCGTGCTTTTTGTAATTATTATACAGTTCTTTGGAGGTTGAAAATGCTTAACCGTAGCTGAGCTGAAGAAACCCACAGCGAAAAAACTGCTAAAGCGTTGCATTAGGATTTTTCGAGACTGAAAATTTAGAAAGGCTATCGGTTCAAATGAACACGTGACTAAAAATTTGCCTGCAACTCGTGCTCGGTTAGCTTCTAGGGTATTTTGGCATATGTTTATAACAAGCTAAATAATTTATGAGTAATACTGCTGGAGAATAGGTACTATAATTATACATCACAATGATGACACAATTACACCAACCTTTATTATTGAATATTTTTTTTAACATCCGGCCTGTCAACATCTAAGCTGGATAAGCTTGTTTGGAATTCATTACAAGTTTTAAAATAAAGAAGAATCTTTACCCACTGGAAAAATATTGAAAATAATCAATTGAGTGACCCAGTACTGATAGCTTCTCCGTCTAGGGATTAAATTTGACCTAATCTCTTTTTAGATATTTTACATATTTAATGATTTTTGGACCTTTGAATTGGTTTGAAATGTTCGCCACTGTTAGCAAAGGCCTACCCCTCACAATGATAAGTAGTTTATCGTAGTTTGGATTGTTACATATTATCAAGATGAGTGACTTCAAAGTTTGAGGTCTAGTTCTATCGTATTTTGTCCTTTATCTGCTGTGGTCGTCAAGTATATGAGAAATTAAATCAAATAATGGCTACATCAGCCACAAGCTATTTAGCTATAGCTCTCAGGAGAATGTCTTCGTTACTGCGAGTAGTCTACCTGAATTTTAGTTGTGCAAAGCTTGAGCTCTAAGGAAGAAAATGACTGGGCCAAAGCGGCATTTGAAGAACTTGCCATTTTCAAGAATTTGAAGATGTTTTTAAAAATTTATCAAAAAGTAAATCCTGAGCAACTCAACCCTGTCTAAGTCTTCTTCTAATGATAGTCTCAACGCTGCGCACCTTTCCACACGAATTTCTCACACGAAAGTGAGCTTGTAACAGCTGAATATTCCATTAAAGCTGCAGTGTTGGCTCAAGATAATGAGCGCATGAGTTTCAGTAAGAACTTGGATGTTGGTATCATAAACAAAATTCATAAGGCTGTTGTGCTAGAGTTTCAGCCTATATTTGAAGGGAAAATTTATGAACTAAGCATTGTCAAAACTAAATTCATCTTCTGGAAAACAGAATAGCTAGGATGAATCAAATGTCAACGATATTGAGAGGAAATCTGACTCTCCTTTTTAACGGCAAACCCTGGAAAAAATCCAATAATGCCGTTTTAGAAGTAATTTTTAACCGTATGGAACTCTGATTTTTATTCAAACGATTGTTAGTGCTATCAAATTTAGATTGAATCCATACCCATACCCAATGAATCCATACCCAATGAATTCTAATAAAGTCGCTCTTGTACTAGTAATGTTGAAGTCTCAAGAAGTAGCAGACATTGTGTTTGCTTTCAAGAAGCATACTCACGAAGTTGATCATTTTGTGTCGAATTGCCTCACTAAGAAAAATTAAGTTGTCTTGAATGTAGCACGTGAGCACTGCGGTATTAGAAATGTGTGGTCAAGCAAGGGTCGAATTTTTGTGAAGTTGCAACTTCACACTGTGAAGGTCGCAAGATCGTGTCACTAGATGATTTCTAATAATTCGAGACTAATGTACATTTATTACTTTTTTGTTTTTTGTTTTGTGTTTCCGTAATATTTTTTTCAGTTCTCTAATTTTTCTTGTGATTATCAAAAGTCAGTCACATGAATCATTTAAACTTCAGTGGTAAAGTTGACAGTCGTCCTTTTCCAATTTCCCCTTCCATTCCCTGATACAATATCAAGTTTCATTGTCTTTTTTCCATAATTTTCCTCTTTTTAGTAGGTAGCAAGTTTTTTACTTTCTTTCTATTCCTTTTCCTTGTAGAAGACTTCAGTTTTTACATACGTCGTTTAATTAGTAATCATATTTTCTTCAACTGGTTGATCGGGATCTGGGGGGGGGGCTCTCCAGAAGCCTGATGAAATGTGCTATGATTAGTTTGTCGGTTTAAGTAATATCACTTTTCTTAAAAATGAGCACGTTTGTGCTTTAGAAAGAAATCAATTAGTTTTTCTAATTTGAATAGTAGGACTGAACTGCAATTTTATTGGAATTGAACTGCAATTTTTCTAATTGCAGACTTTAGTTGTGCTTGTCAGTGCTACAGGCAAATACTCAAGGGGTAATCTCGTCTTTTGGCCAGCTTAAGATTTTAATAGCTGATTTGCAGTCATATGTTGTTGGTCTGTATAACACCTTTGTGAATGATTCCAATGGTTCGCTTTTAGGTATATCTGGCTATTTTTTTAATAATTTACCCGGGCTCAGATAAAGATACAGTCCTACCCTTTCTGTGTCGGATAATTTTGCATATTCTGTTCTTAGAGATCTTTCTTGGAATTTTAAAGTTTTTGAGTCGTTGTTTATTAAAACATCAGTTTCAGGAAAATAGTGTGGTATTAGGGAAGTTTTCCGTGAACCAATTTGTTCTATTTCAAATTTCTTAAATAGTCTGAATGGAACAATGGAGTTAGTCTAAAATCAGCCATAGGATAAGTTTTCATGGTAGTTTTAACTTAATCTTCTGGATGATTTTTCTGTGTCGGTCGATGTTTTTTCTCTGTAATGCCACGTATGGTATAATACCAATGGTGCTTATACCTAACTCTAATTGACAATAATTTTTCTTCTTTACGAATTCTCTGTAGTTATATTTTGACGAGTGGCATTCAAGATAACATCCTTGTTTTTCGAAGATAGCCCTTTCTGAACCTTTGTCTAATAGTACTGCATTGCGAAAGAATACTTCTTATCATTTCCAAAAAGAATCTGCAATGTTTAAAAATACGTTTGAACTAACAGGTGTGGGATTGATTGACTCTGTGTCAGGCTTTAATACATGTTTTAGTTTAATTTATTATTCATTCAAAACTGCAATAGTACGAACTTACAACCCCTCATCTTTGCGAGATTGGCAAAAAGTAAAAATCGTTGAACTCTGTGACAACTCTCGGTTTTCCCAAGAGCTAGAGAAGAAGAAAAGTATCATTGGAAAAAGCAAAAATCTTCCCCCAAGTTTGTCACTTCGATATATATAAGAATTATAGAAACCTACTTTAGCCAATCATTCTCCGAGCTTTGTCTAATATTTTATTTTAGAAAGTTTTTAGAATGTGAGAAAGATATAACTAAGACCTGAAAACTTATTAATTCAGTTCTGAAACCTAGTTGTCTAAGATCAATTTCACCTAAAAGTCTAGAAATATATGGTGAGTTGGAATCCGGTAAAGAAGCTGTCGAAAGTCAGCTAGTGTCAGTCGGGCATGTTGAGGGCAATTTAATGGATAACAAAGGGGCCACAGTAGGCTTAGGGCTAACAATATGTTCCCTATAAGAATTCTATACAGATTGCCAATTACATGGTTATATCCTTACAACATCCAGAAAATCTGAGTCGCTGCATAAATAATTGGGCCAGGGGCATAACAGGGAATTGTGGACTAACCAAAAAGCACCATGTGCGTACTACTGCTGCTATTAATTCTACTGCTGCTACTACTTCTATTGCTAAGGGTACTAAATTGAAGGTTTCAGGTAATGTTGAGAAGGATATTGAACTAACCAAAAGACACTATGCGTTTGCAGTTTGTCCAAAAGGTGTTTCAGTAATATCTAAGAAACTGCTTTGGGTACTAAACTGGCACTCACTGGAAATACAGTTGGGGTGTTCAACTAACCAGAAGGTTGTTGAACTCAGTCACAACACGATATGCTCATGCAGGTTGTTAAAGACGTGTATAAGCAATATCTCAGGAATGGATTAGGTTATTAAGTTGAAACTTCCAGGGTATGCTGAGCAGAAAGATGATCTAACCAAAAGACATTATATGCACACTACTACTATAACCGCCAAGGGTGCAGTTAAGGGGAGTGGGGAGCTGGGGTTTGCCCCTCCTAACGTAACAATTTCCAACCATAGAATTTTGGGCGTCTTTGTTGTCTTAGTTTCGCTTATATGTCCGCATTTGCTATCACACTGGACGATTTTGTCGACACATTCTTTATATCCCCACTCAAAACTCAAAGCTATAGATTCACCCTGACAACTGCTACTACTAATACTGCGAATGTGATCGCAACTAATTAATCGCAACTGCGATCAGTGCGACTACTTGCAACTGCTTGCCATTTTGACTGCAACTACTTGTGTCTCTAATGCAGTTATTTTCGACCGTAAGTGTAACTACTTGATACGACTGCTACCATATGCAAATGTAATTGCAACTACGACTGCATATACTTGCAGCTTCAACTATTTAAGATTGCAACTCTGAATACTTGCAGCTGCAGTTGGAACTGCGGCTATGACTTGCGACAACGACTACCTCTACCACTAATGCAATTGTGACTATGACTACGACTACTGGTGCTTCGAATACTAAAACTACTAAATATAGAACTAAGTTAATAGGGTTCAAGTCCATCTAAGCTGTCAAAACGGTACTTAGATGTGATACCTCAATAATAGAATAAGATATTAAGTTGAAACTTTCTCAAAAAGTTTAGGCATATTTAAAACTAAATTAAAATATACTCTGTGTATCAAGATTGTCAATAGTGCGTGTATGCAATATCCAATATCAGGGGGGGGGCAATCCTTGGATCGATCGGGAAGCAGTTATAAGATAACACTTAAATAAAGTAAGAATTTAGGTAGTAGAGAATGAAGCTCTGAACAGAGTGGGTGGAGGAGAACCCTCTACAACTGTGCTGGTCTCAAGTGACTTCGTATTGCAACAATTCATTAGTAGTAGCAACGGCCCTATTCGTCCACTCAACAGGAAACTGAAAGGCTCAATCATATCGGCTTTTTGCCAGTCTTTTCGTTATTTTTTTTTTAACGGAGTCGATTAATTTGTCCACTGAATAACTAACGAGATACTTCTATTTTTCAGGGAATAAAGAACGCAAAACTAGGCAGAAACTATAGATTTGATGAAGAACTAATTGTGCCCATTATTGAAAATACTTGTCAGGAAGAAGATCTGACGGAATCCTTGGCAAAAGCGATTGAGCAGTACCCACAAACAACTGCCGTTCTTGTCCGAAGACATGGAGTCTATGTATGGGGAGACACTTGGGAAAAAGCTAAAACTATGTAAGTTAAGTGTCTTACTGTAAATACGGAAATAAAAGTTGATTGAAATGTTATTTATCAATCAGGTTTTCGTATTCACTTATTAAAGGAGCGGAATCCCCTCCCTGAGCGCAAACAAATATATTTATTTCGCTAATTAAAGGGGTTAACGAAACCTAGTCAATGTTCTTAAGAGAGTTTTAGAGTTTCAAATACAAAAAATTACACTTACGTTGTACTCTTCTGGGACTTCAGAAATAAAAAATGTGACCTGAATATTGAAACGTAAAGAAATTGAGATTTCCCAAAAATTCCTGGCTTGACATATAGAAGGTGCATTCCCATTTCTACTCCGATTAACTATAGAGTCTAAATTGTTGGATCTCAAATGTGTATTTAGATATAATGTTTTTATTTAATAAAATATTTCTTGTCTAACAGTGAAATTCGCCCTTTTTTATGCTTCAAGGTACAAAAATCATGAGTGCCTGTGCTTTCGCTTGTTTCCTAAATACAATGACGCTATCGTTATTGATGAAGAATATAAAGGAAAAAAAAAATGTAGTTAGGCTACTAATTAAGCATTGTTGTCCTGAGTGTCTTTAAGATTATAATAAGTTTACCAGAATCAACACGGTAGGGTGTATTAAGTAAAGAGAGATGTTCCTACGAATATTTTTTCCCCTTGTAACTTCAAAGAAGAAATGACGATCGTAAAAGCTTGGTAGGAGACTCATTCGATCGAAACTAAGGTTCGAATAGCCTATTCAGATATATGGAATTTTCGCCTATCATTGGAACCAAATTTTGAGATAGCTTTTCCAGTCAGAATAATTAGAAGGTCAAAAAATGATTGATTATAATGCATGCAGTCCCCATCCCGAGTCGCTATGTGATGTTAAAATAAATTAAGTACAAGTTATGACTGATATGTGGTGAATTTCGATTCAGTGCACAAACGAGTTGTTTTCAAGTTACGAACTGAGTCACTGGGCTTAAAAAAGGTGGGTAGGTCGCATTTTGTGCGAATTGGAATTAGCCAAAGATTCTAGTAAACTATAATTTGAGAGCCAAGATAAACAAGAGGCCTCTCCAAAGCCCCTAAAATCCTCACCACTGCCATCTTTGTTGCAGTAAGGTAGCATTTTCCACCCTGTTTGACTGGTAAATCACGCAAGGATTTTCAATTTCTTTTGACAGAGAATCAACGGGATGGTGCCCGGCGTCGATTTAGCCTACCTTCTTTTTTCTGAAACTAACGGAGAAATGTGGAATTACTTTCATACCAGACTTGCGCAAGAACGTCTTGCTATAATATATCACTATGTTTTATGTAATCAATCTAGTTTCACTAGCCTGATTTGAAGTTTTATAAGTGCTTGTTTCCTATTAAATTTGCTGAAAATCGATTGGTGAAGCTTTCAGTGACCAGCTAATTAAATATATCCCTTCAGGAAAGCGGCTTAAAAAATTACCAAAATGTGTTTTAAAGATTTTATTTAAACATGTTTTTCTTATACTTTCGAAATAAATATTATCAAAAAGAAAAGTTTTGACAAAATGGATGACCATTCAAAATACTAAGATTAAATTGAGAAGCCACAAATGTAACTTGTCTCCTCTAATAATTGTTTTTCTGTCTCTTAATCTTGATTCGTATTGCCTTTGTTTTTCTTTTTTGTTGTTCTTGTTTTAACAAGTTAAAAACGCACTGTTTAGCAAATCCCAAGGGATGTACTTAGTACTTAAGATGTACTTAGTACCCAAGTACTTAGAGGTTTGAGCGAAGACTAGCCCCGCTTTTATTTGTGGTAGCACTTCTTTGAAAAGCCTTAATTTTCTAGGAATTTTTTTCGTTTTTTTTATTGCTGTTGTTGGTGAAAAATACATTTATTTTTTTGGAATACAAGTCATTTAAACCGCAAATATCACTCTAACCTATAAAGGATTTAAGAGTGTGGTAGTCCCATATATATTAATGAAATACCTGTTAGTTTTAATTTTGACTCGTTTGTTCCTTGTAATACCTGTTCGTTTATGTTTCTTTTACTTATTGATAGTAGTTTCTGTCCCTGCTAAATTTGACTGATTTTATGATTGATTTCTTCTTGTTTTAGTTTTTTTATTTTACTCTTGACTTTTCTTTGAATTGTTTTTTTGGGGGATTTTTCAAAATTAATCTCGAACAAAAGATGTGGAGTAAACCAGTTAAATAATTGATTTCTCATTTCATCTTCAAAATAGAAGAATCATTGCTGCAGCAATAGCTGCAACCGGTTATAGCAGTAGCAGCTATAACAGGCTGCAACCTGTTATAGCAATAGCAGCAATAGCTACAATAGCTTCAACCTGTTATAGCAGTAGCAGCTATAACAGGCTGCAACCTGTTATAGTAATAGCTGCAATCTGTTATAGCAGCAGCAGCTATAACAGGCTGCAACCTGTTATAGCAATAGCAGCAATAGCTGCAGATCATTCTGTGAAGAATGATCTACAGTCCTTTGAAACAAAAAATTTAAGAACCCATTTGAAAAAAAAGTGCCTAATGTGGGAAAATAATCATTTGTAGCTGATTTAAGAATGGTATTTATTTTTTCGATTAGGGCTAATAGTAAAATTTTCTTTTGAAAATAAAACTTGTAGAAATTTTGTAAAATATAGGTTGAGCCAAAAAGAACTAAAAGAAGCAAAGAACTAAAAGAAGCAAAGAACTTAAAGAAGCAAGGAACTAAAAGAAGCAAAGAGCTAAAAGAAGCCAAGAACTAAAAGAAGCAAAGAGCTAAAAAAATGCCAAGAACTAAAAGAAGCAAAGAACTAAAAGAAAGAAGCAAAGAACTAAAAGAAGCAAAGAACTAAGTGAAAAGAAAGAGAACTAAGACACTTCCTTAGTCAAATCTTCAATGTGGTATGACTGCCATCTACTATAACGACTTAATGGCATAAAAATCAATTCGGACACCACTTTGAAATAAATTACTAACAAAAACCATTTTCAGTATTATACATTTAGAGTGCCAAATTCCTGGTCCAAAATGTTTCAGCACAGCTGATCTGCAGCGCAAAGAAGTGGAAGGCTAAATCACTTGAGTTAAGTGTATTGTTCCAAAGCTCCTGAATATTTTTTTTCAGGGATTGTGCCTTTATTTTATTAACTGAAATATTCTTTATGCTGTTTGAACTGATTTAATACTTTTATTCTTTATGTGAAATAAAAATTCTTTAACCAAAATTGTAGGGTCCTTTTAGCTATATAGTTGTCCTGACCCTCTGAAGTCATTTTTTTTCTCAATCCGAAGATAGCCACTTTCAACTGTTTTAGACGATTGGATATCAAAACAAGCATATTATTTATGAGACGTTCGCATTATTTCAATATGGAATTGGTACAATTTAAAAGTAACCTCGGCTGGCCATTTCCAACCAACGTTTTGTTGGTAATGAACTGTTTTACAACCAGAGAAGAGACGATAATGAGGAACCTATTTCAAGCACAGGCGAAACAAACGAAATCATCATACTTTGTGTAAAAACTAAGAGAAAATTTTGAATCACTTGCAAGCGTAACATGCGCTAAAATTTTTGGGAAGATTACTTTTTTCAATGTAGTACTTTTTGGCGGCTCTGGTGAGTACAATTAATTCTGTTCGAGTGGCAACCCTGCCTCTTTAAATAGAAGGCGTGGCCCTAGAAAGTTGGAGAAGAAAACATTTGATTGTTAGGTTCGTGACATTGGCGTATCGAAACAGTATTGGTGAAAAGCTCAAAATAGTCGTTTATCAGATATTAAAAAGGGTAAAAACAATATATCTCTGAGGGTGCAAAATCCTTGTAGATGCAGGCACAAGGGCCCCAAATTGCAAAAAAAAAACAGAGACTTCATAGGTACAATTAAAAAAACGTTTGGACGCGTTATACCCAGTTAAAACCAGAGTCAAGCAAGAATCTTTAGTGGTCCAAAGTACCTTGGGCCACAATAATCTTTACTAAACATGGGGTGTGGTCATCCTTTGAAAACAAGTAATCTTGGTGGTTTTAAGGTAGCATAAAGATAATTTACTAATAGTCTCACTGGTAGCTATTATATTAAAGTTAATTCACTAATAATAATTGAATCACGATCTGTTATGGTTGAATAAGTTATTTCATTTTTTTTTCAGGTGCGAATGCTATGATTATTTGTTTGAAGTTTCTGTGAAGATGAAGCAGTTGGGATTAGACCCCACGATCGTGCCAAAAGAATATTCTGTAAACTCTTAATTAGTGAATTGTTCTTTTTTGTTCCTATCTTTTCAATTATTGTTTTCATGTTTATGGGTGTCTTTACTTCTCATTTCTATCTTAACTGACCATCGTAGTGATGAAATATGTCTATACGCACGAATATCTTTTTAAGTATAATGTTGCTACAAAAGTGTAGACGCATGGAGCCGACAAATTACCTAGGATCGAATTGGTTTCTTAATCGCAAATTCCCAATTTATTGGTCATACATTTGTCCATTCCCTTTGTAAAGCTTAAAAGTCTGGTAATTGAAAATACAATACCTTGTATGCATCTGAAAACAGTGTTGTAGAAAAAGTACTATTTAGTTATGCTTAACGCAGTCATTATTATTGGTCATACATTTGTCCATTCCCTTTGTAAAGCTTAAAAGTCTGGTAATTGAAAATACAATACCTTGTATGCATCTGAAAACAGTGTTGTAGAAAAAGTACTATTTAGTTATGCTTAACGCAGTCATTATTATTGGTCATACATTTGTCCATTCCCTTTGTAAAGCTTAAAAGTCTGGTAATTGAAAATACCTTGTATGCATCTGAAAACACTGTTGTAGAAAAAGTACTATTTAGTTATGCTTAAAGCAGTCATTATTATTGGTCATACATTTGTCCATTCCCTTTGTAAAGCTTAAAAGTCTGGTAATTGAAAATACCTTGTATGCATCTGAAAAACGTGTTGTAGAAAAAGTACTATTTAGTTATACTTAACGCAGTCATTATTATTGGTCATACATTTGTCCATTCCCTTTGTAAAGCTTAAACGTCTGGTAATTGAAAATACAATACCTTGTATGCATCTGAAAACAGTGTTGTAGAAAAAGTACTATTTAGTTATGCTTAACGCAGTCATTATTATTGGTCATACATTTGTCCATTCCCTTTGTAAAGCTTAAAAGTCTGGTAATTGAAAATACCTTGTATGCATCTGAAAACAGTGTTGTAGAAAAAGTACTATTTAGTTATGCTTAACGCAGTCATTATTATTGGTCATACATTTGTCCATTCCCTTTGTAAAGCTTAAAAGTCTGGTAATTGAAAATACAATACCTTGTATGCATCTGAAAACAGTGTTGTAGAAAAAGTACTATTTAGTTATGCTTAACGCAGTCATTATTATTGGTCATACATTTGTCCATTCCCTTCGTAAAGCTTAAAAGTCTGGTAATTGAAAATACCTTGTATGCATCTGAAAACAGTGTTGTAGAAAAAGTACTATTTAGTTATGCTTAAAGCAGTCATTATTATTGGTCATACATTTGTCCATTCCCTTTGTAAAGCTTAAAAGTCTGGTAATTGAAAATACCTTGTATGCATCTGAAAACACTGTTGTAGAAAAAGTACTATTTAGTTATGCTTAAAACAGTCATTATTATTGGTCGTACATTTGTCCATTCCCTTTGTAAAGCTTAAAAGTCTGGTAATTGAAAATACAATACCTTGTATGCATCTGAAAACACTGTTGTAGAAAAAGTACTATTTAGTTATGCTTAACGCAGTCATTATTATTGGTCATACATTTGTCCATTCCCTTCGTAAAGCTTAAAAGTCTGGTAATTGAAAATACCTTGTATGCATCTGAAAACAGTGTTGTAGAAAAAGTACTATTTAGTTATGCTTAAAACACTCATTATTATTGGTCATACATTTGTCCATTCCCTTTGTAAAGCTTAAAAGTCTGGTAATTGAAAATACAATACCTTGTATGCATCTGAAAACAGTGTTGTAGAAAAAGTACTATTTAGTTATGCTTAACGCAGTCATTATTATTGGTCATACATTTGTCCATTCCCTTTGTAAAGCTTAAAAGTCTGGTAATTGAAAATACAATACCTTGTATGCATCTGAAAACACTGTTGTAGAAAAAGTACTATTTAGTTATGCTTAACGCAGTCATTATTATTGGTCATACATTTGTCCATTCCCTTTGTAAAGCTTAAAAGTCTGGTAATTGAAAATACAATACCTTGTATGCATCTGAAAACACTGTTGTAGAAAAAGTACTATTTAGTTATGCTTAACGCAGTCATTATTATTGGTCATACATTTGTCCATTCCCTTTGTAAAGCTTAAAAGTCTGGTAATTGAAAATACCTTGTATGCATCTGAAAACAGTGTTGTAGAAAAAGTACTATTTAGTTATGCTTAAAGCAGTCATTATTATTGGTCATACATTTGTCCATTCCCTTTGTAAAGCTTAAAAGTCTGGTAATTGAAAATACCTTTTATGCATCTGAAAACACTGTTGTAGAAAAAGTACTATTTAGTTATGCTTAAAACACTCATTATTATTGGTCATACATTTGTCCATTCCCTTTGTAAAGCTTAAAAGTCTGGTAATTGAAAATACCTTGTATGCATCTGAAAACACTGTTGTAGAAAAAGTACTATTTAGTTATGCTTAAAGCAGTCATTATTATTGGTCATATATTTGTCCATTCCCTTCGTAAAGCTTAAAAGTCTGGTAATTGAAAATACCTTGTATGCATCTGAAAACAGTGTTGTAGAAAAAGTACTATTTAGTTATGCTTAACGCAGTCATTATTATTGGCCATACATTTGTCCATTCCCTTTGTAAAGCTTAAAAGTCTGGTAATTGAAAACACAATACCTTGTATGCATCTGAAAACGGTGTTGTAGAAAAAGTACTATTTAGTTATGCTTAACGCAGTCATTATTATTGGTCATACATTTGTCCATTCCCTTTGTAAAGCTTAAAAGTCTGGTAATTGAAAATACAATACCTTGTATGCATCTGAAAACACTGTTGTAGAAAAAGTACTATTTAGTTATGCTTAAAACACTCATTATTATTGGTCATACATTTGTCCATTCCCTTTGTAAAGCGTAAAAGTCTGGTAATTGAAAATACCTTGTATGCATCTGAAAACACTGTTGTAGAAAAAGTACTATTTAGTTATGCTTAAAACAATCATTGTTATTGGTCATACATTTGTCCATTCCCGGTGTAAATGTTAAAAGTCAATGCCAGTGGGACATTTTCTTAAGTTCAGTTTCTAATGTTTATCTGTTGTAGAAGTCAAATAGTTTGTGATAACGAACTGTAGTAAGGAGCGACCCGGCTCAATAGTAACCAAAACTCTAAAAAATGGAATTTGGATACCAATAGCTACATCAAAAGAATCGCATTTCAATGCTGATTTTAAATATACAAGTTTCATCAAGTTTAGTCTTACTAATCAAAAGTTACGAGCCTGAGAAAATTCGTCTTATTTTAGAAAATAGGGGGAAACACCCCCTAAAAGTCATAGAATCTTAACGAACCATCAGAATGGAACGAAAATCACACCATCAGATTCAGCGTATCAGAGAACCCTATTGTAGAAGTTTCAAGGTCCTATCTAGAAAAATGTAGAATTTTGTATTTTTTGCCAGAAGGCAGATCATGGATGCGTGTTTATTTGTTTTTTTTTTTTTTTTTTTTTTTTTTTTTTTTGTTTTTTTTCCCAGGGGTGATCGTATCGACCCAGTGGTCCTAGAATGTTGAGAGAGGGCTCATTCTAACGGAAATGAAAAGTTCTAGTGCCCTTTTTAAGTGAACAAAAAAATTGGAGGGCACCTTGTTTTTAACTGTTTTAAAAAGTAGAGCTGAAAGAAAGAGACAAACTTTAGCGTAGAGAGCGGGGCGTTGATGAGGAAGGAGCCCCTTTCATATACGAAGTAATTTCTGTTCGTTTTGAATTTTAATGTCGCTCCTTACTTTCAGTTAAAAAAACCTGTTTTTTTTATTAATAACAAAATAGCGCGACTTTCCGGTGGACAAATGCTTCTTCGAGGTCGCACTGTGACTAGTGGGTAGAAGAGAGAACTTTGAACATTTAGGTGATACTTTCTTATATAAAAAAGAATAAAAACTGCTTATCTTTTTTGTATTCTGTAGAGCTCAAACGACGCTCTTCAGGAATTGGGGGGGGGGGGGGGTAAAAATATATTGATAACAACATATTAATTTCTTCTCATTTTAAGTTTGACTTCACAATTTCGTTGCTATCCATATTCTGTTGCTGCACTAGGAGTAGACGCAGTAAGAATGGCTGTCATAGTAATCATAAAATAAGTAAGTTATATAAACAATATAGAAAATTCCAAAGAGTAAGGATGGGAACATAGGACAATTTTGTATCTAACTACAAAGCGATTACTTAATACGATTGAAAATTGCCACGGATCAGGGGAGGTCTGCCGCTAACCTTAACATGCAAATTTTGACTCATTTTCCCTTTTCATAAAACCCAAATATTTAGAAAAATGACAATGGGAATTATTCAAATTACTTGACGTTACATTTTGTGTCATTTTTAGGTTATATTTGATTCTCACTTTAGATGTCTCAGCTCCTCTGAGTTTTGAGTTAACAGCTTACATCCTAGAATTTTTAGGAGGGGTGAGTATTTTTAGGAGGGGCGCAGTCACCCTCTAATGCAGAGTTGCTCATTTTGAACTTCAAAGGATTTTTTCTTGTAATCTATTTTCTATTTTCTCCCTCTCCCCACTTGATTTTGTAAAATAACTTTTTGATGTATTTTCATGAAAAAAAGACAACTAATTTGCCCCCTCGCAAGTTTTGGAAAATTTAAATTGCCCCCCCCCCCCTCTTCTTGATTTTCGTGAATTGATGCCACTGATATTACATGTTTTGGATGAAGCGATTTTTCTATAGTGTTGTTTTGCCTTCCTTGCCTATCTGAAGAACCATTTTTCTGGAAGATAGCAATATAATTCTTAGTTATTTCAGGCTTAGGATATGTTTAGCCTTATGACAGTTTCCAATCAACTTCATTTGCAAAGGGGGAGAGGGGATAAAGATTTTCTTATTTTATATTAAGACACAAAAAGGGATTTTTCAAATTCCAAGAAGGCCCATTTTCGATTTTTTTTAAATGTAAATTGACCGGCAATTTTTACCGAAAGAATCCGCCATCAGCTTTTTTTTCATGAGACAATTTTGCCAGCTTTTGTTGACCAAATTTTTTCTGAACGGACGGAAAGCTTGGGAGATGTAAAAAGCTATTCTCGAAGCGAACGGAAATGCCTTGTTAATCAGCAATCTTATGTCAGTATTTTTTCATAAACAATGGATAAACTCTTCAAATGTGTGTGTTTTTATTGAGTAAACAGCGAAAATATTAAAGCCAGATGCTTGCAATCCTCACAAATGAGTTGTGGAACATTTGTGTTCGCTTTTGGGCTACAGCAAAGGAAGAAAAAATAAGTAAAATAAAAAAGGGTTCCCCTATTGAGATGACCTTATGATTTCAAAATTAACATTGAATTACTGTACTATAGCTACATGCACAACTATTAATGGGCACAATTAGTTTTTCATCAAATCTGTACTTTCTGCCCAGTTTTGCATTCTTCATTCCCTGAAAAAGAGAAGTATATTGTTAGTCATTCATTGGCCAAATTAATTGGTTCCGCAAAAAAAAAAAAAAAATAACAAAAAGGCTGGCTAAAAGTCGATACGATTGAGCCTTTCAGTCTCTTGTTGAGTCGACGAATAGAACTGTTACTACTACTAACGAATTGCTGCAATACGAAGTCACTTGAGATCAGCGCAGTTGTAAAGGTTTCTCCTCCACCCGCCTTGTTCAGAACTTTACTCTCTACTACCTAAATTCGTACTTTATTTAAGTGTTTTCTTATGACTGGTTCTCACTCAATCCTAACAGTGCCCCCTCCCCCTACACAATGCTTGGTCCTGCAGCAATTACCAGTACAAGGAAGTATACTATTCGAGGTAACCCGAATTGAGATGACCTTATGGTTTCTATGTGAAAAATTAAAGATTAAATTGCCAGATGCTTGCAATTACCACAAATGAGTTGTGCTTTTGACTACAGAAAAGAAGAAGAATAAATAAAAATGAGAGCCTCGCAAACAAAATAGTTGTTAATGTGTCTAAAAGTCGTATAGTAATGTTTAAGGCGGTTTCCTTATGGTATTTATGTGAAAAATTAAAGATTAAATTGCCAGATGCTTGCAATTACCACAAATGAGTTGTGCTTTTGACTACAGAAAAGAAGAAGAATAAATAAAAAGGAGAACCTCGCAAACAAAATAGTTGTTAATGTGTCTAAAAGTCGTATAGTAATGTTCAAGGCGGGTCATCACCCTTGTTGATTTCTTTGTATATTGGATTGTTATTATGATAATGTCCTTCTTCCACAAATTCAGGTAATTAAATTTTTTGGTCCACTTTTGGATATTAACCTTTTTTATAAACCTCATCTTTCCTATACCAGGTTATTCTTTCTCCCCAGGCTGGGTCCTCTACAGAGTTCCATCTTTTCTTCCCACTGAGGTAATGGTCTTACTGTATTATGCGCTTTTCAATTCACGACTTTCTTATTATTATTCTGTTTGGAGTGTGGCATGTTTTTCTCTATTAACTCTTATAAGACGCCTTCAGAATAAAGCTGTGTTTCTCCTTCCCCCAAGGTACCTCTCTGTTGATTTGTGTAATGATGTTGGAAATTGAAGTGGGTCAAGACTAGGGAGTTTAATCGTCCTCTTTTCAATTAAAAAGAAATGAAGTCAGGCCAAAGTCTTTATATATTTCCCTGCACTTTTGCATCTTTAACCTTCTGCTTTTGAACCGTTGAGTCTTCTGCTGATGGTGTACCAACACACCAGAGACGCATCAAAACTCAGAATTCAGTGACTGGTACAGCCTTGCACCAAACAGAACAGTTTCTGTTTGCACGAAACAGAAACTTTTTTTGTACAAGTTTAGACTGTTCTCTTTTCAAACTAACAAGTTTCAAAGGTCTAATGTATATGATAGAAAATCCTTTAAACATTAGACCTGTCCTTTTTACACCTTAACCAGGCAGTAGAACTGGAGCTCTCCTGCAATCTTGACATTATCAGGAAATTGGAGCAAATATATACACAAAAAACCTTTTGTCTACTTTACAACGGACTTCGAAAGCCTCATCTCCAATATTGTGCAACAATTTGGCAGTCATCGTTACTGTCGCACTTGATGAGACTTGATGCAATACATAAATATATACTGAAAATAATCGAAGTATAGATGACTATCTCTTCCTTCTGAAAACTTGATCCGATCTTCTTTTGACATTTAGGTTAGACGAACACCAACACGAACTTGGTCTTTTTTCCCGGATGTGACTATTTCATTTTCTTTTACACCCGATTGAACTTGAACTTTTGCCTATTGCCGATTAGTTATGCCCCCTTACCACAATCAATCCCAATGCTTGATCACTCTTATTAAATTTGAATTTTAGGCTATAAACTTGTTATATTGATACTTCTAAATGTGTAAAAAAAACACATTTTGTCCCCTTCTCTTCGATACTCAAGGCCCCAACAACTCACTCAAGACTAGTAAGCAGAGACCATTGTAAGCTTGTGTTGTGTACTGTTACAGTTGAAGATGCCAGTTTAGGATGTTCGTACTAGTTTCCCATTTGTACTCTTTTTTTACCCTTCTGCAAGAAAACAGCACCCATTCTGGCCCAACGGAAATTGCTTGCTACAGTGGTAAAAAAAAGCTTAATAATACTAAAATAATCAACAAAACTGTTCTATGTAGTACCATCATCACAATTAGCTTCAAAGCACAATAAATATGTAATGTGACCCATTTTGTGTTGCATAACAGGATAGGCTAGTTGGACTTTTATATTATTTATCAATGACTTTTTGTTTGGGGTTTAGACGTGTCGGATTATCGCAAATTCTAGAAAATATGAACCTAGCCTAAAATTAAAGGCAACGTTTATAAAATATGTTCAAATGGAGCGATCTAAAGATTCAAAGGAAGAGTCTGCTAAATCTGCCAGTGAATATGCAGAGAAAGTTCGACAGTTTATGATAGAATCTCGTATTTGGCAGAACACAGTTTATGCAGCTGCTTCAAGAAAGCTCTTTGGCAATACGCCAAATCCACTGTTATTTGCTCCAAGTTATCCTTCAACAACCCTACCAGAGCAAGAGAGAAATGCTGGTAAATAGCCCAAATTTTGTACAATAAACATTGGAGAATGGCTTTTTGGTATCTTAGAAAATTCTAGTGCCAGGAAAATAGAATTTCCAGGATTGATGAAGCTTATGTGATACTCCTTTGCATACCTCTTTGAGGCCTGTCAGACTTTTATAGACTAAAAATAAGTTGTAGATATGTTAATCTTAGGCAAGATTCTTTTACAAAACTAGTCTAGCCATACGAGCAGCCATAGTTTAGGGTAATACCTGAGTACTTTGAGTGTTTACTCTAGGTTGCTAAATGCTTTGACCTCTTTTGAAGGAAATAAGCTAAACAAATAAAGGTAGTGGTATTATATCCCTTGTTTAATGGTTAATCCAAATATTATGTTCACTTTGGAAATGTTTAGTGGTTCCACTCTTGATAAGCCTAGGGAATCACTATAAAACTAAAGAACCTACCTTATTTTTAAAAAATTCTAGAATACTTGCTTATACCATTCCTAAATTTGCTTTGCTTCAGTTTACCCTTCCCTCCTAAATTAGGATATATATAGAAGGCTATCAGGGAAAATATTGGCTTTCAGCCAATATTATTTGGTAAAATTGGTGCAAACAGTATTACTGGCTTTCATATAAAGTGAATATACCACTTGATGCCTTTTTTAATGCTGTTTACAAATATAATAATTGCTTCTACTGCAAATTCAGATTTAAGCACTTTTTGACCTCTTAAAAATTAACTGTATATATAAAAAGATTTATATTCTCTTATAAATGATTCTCTTATAAATTTCCCTCATAAATTCTCTTATAAAAAATTTTCTTTAAAAAATTCTCTTATAAATGAACTATATATAATTTTTTTTTGTGTGTGTGTTTGTGCACATTGAATTTTAATGAGAAGAGAGATCACCAGTGCAACAACACAAACACATAAAAAAAATACAGCAATGGTTATTTTATGTATTTAATATATGCTATGCTTTACCCCCCCCCCCCCTGATGTGCAAATATATAGCCCAAATTCGTTTCTAAACTATTACAGATTTGTAATGACCCCATATATAGGGTATTTTTAAGAGGTCAAAAAGTGCTTAAATCCGAATTTGCAGTAGAAGCAATTATTTAATTTTTAAAGAGCATAAAAAAAGGCATCAAGTGGTATATTCACTTTATATGAAAGCCAGTAATACTGTTTGTACCAATTTTACCTATTATTTTTGTTATGTGTAACTTGTCCACAAGGGGGCATCAGATTTCCTCAGGTAACTTTTACTTGTCCAGTCTTTTGGGGGTTAGCCACTAGCTAAGTCTTACCATGGTAGAGAGAACAGCAGAGGGGAGTCAAATGAAATGAAAGTTTATTTGTTGTCAATACAAACATGATGCAGCAGTGTTAGAATATATGGTACTTTCAAGAATGTGCATATTCTACCAAAACAACAAAAAAGAATACAATAAACTACACATTTCTGTTTAATGGATGTTCACTTGCATAGGTGAAAGATCCAAACTACTACTGCATGTCAACATCTTTGAAAAGTTACATATTTACCTTAGAAATTTAGCTTATGTGCCTGCATTTGCTGGACAATTTTGTTGATACATTCTCTAAATCCCTCCCCCAAACTTAAAACTCTAGCTGCACCTCTGTATCTAGTATGCCTAGCATGAATTTGTTAGTTAGAGAGCATATAATATGAATAATAAATTAAATTTTTCACATTAATGCATCAATGATTTAAATTCAAAGTCCTGCTATTGAAATTTGGATTTTGAGTAATCATTTTTAACAAATATCTTACTCTTTTTTTTCAATCACGTTTTCACTTATTTGTGTTTATGCAACTAAACCTGCTTCTTTGATTGATTTTTTTCTTATTTGTCTGTTCTGTAAAAATCTGCCATTTCCTTTGTGTGCTCAGAAGCTGCTGATCAGAAAAGGTAACAAAAATCAAACAATTTTTGTAAATCTCCAAATTCTTGGAATCCACAGTGAATTGTTGAGGCTGTTCTTTGGTGTGTAATAGACCAAGGAGAAACATATGAATATAGGCAGAGAATAGGGGGTTTAAACTTCAAGTTTTTTTTCCTGAGTGGAATTTATTGGTAAATTATATTGGTGTTGTATTGGTATGATACCAATACATTGGTATCAGTATTGGAATGCAAAATTCATATTGTTTGGGCCCTATTAAGATCCCCCCCCCAGAACATGAACAGTGCCTTGTCCTAGAAAAAAAATCTTAGGTATGCTTTTAGAATCACATCTCTCTGGAAGAATCTCTCTGTCATCTCTCTATGACAAAAAGTAAAGCATTTTTACATTCCGAATTGTATGCTCTTTAATGGTTAAAGTCATGTTTGTGGCAATTCATTCCCAGCCCCCCTGATATATAGCCTTGGGCTATATACAAAACTAAAGTGAAATAAAATTAGTGCTATTAGATTCTTTATTTTGTGCTGTTTTTAATATAATAGTTGTTACAGTACACAACACCCCCTCCCCCTAATGGTGACTGTCCCTTATGCAGTTTGTATTTTATTTTGAAATATCCCCTTTTCACCCACACCCTCCCCTTACTTTTCAGAGCAACCCCAAAAAGCTCTAAAATTAGCTTCTTTGGCATTAAACATGATCACTGTACTTTCTGTCTTGCTTTGAAATTCTAATTTAGACAGCCTTAGTCAAAATTGTCTCTCTAATCATTTGAGATGTTTTTTGTATTGTATCTGGTTATTATTCCTTAGCTAGTTTGTATTTTCTTTTGTCTTGAAATCCTCTCCTCTTTCCTCATGCTTCATTCTTTTCCCCCTTTCAGAATAATCTCAAGATGCTCTAAAAATAACATCTGTGGCATTAAATGTATCTGAAATGTATCTAATGTATCTGTGGCATTAATTGTATCTGATGACTGTTCCTTAGTTAGTTTGCATTTTATTTTGTCTTGCACTTTCTTCCTCTCTTCTCCTTCTTCTTGTTAGCCTTCAATTCTTTGAGTCTTTTTTTTTGTTTTGTATTGGATGACTGTTCCTTAGTTAGTTTGCATTTTATGTTTTTGTCTTGCATTTTTGTCTTTCACTTTCTTCCTCTTTGCACTTTCTTCTTCTCTTCTCTGGGTTCCTTCTTTCAGAATAATCTGAAGAAGCTCTAATTTGACCTCTTTGGCATTAGATGTGATCACTGTACTTTCTATTTTGCTGTAAACTCCCACTTGAAATTATATTTGTTAATTTTGTTTGAAGTGTCAGCACAAATTAATCAGAATTGTTTGTCTTCAATTGCTTTAGATTTTTTTGTATTGAGATCTGGTGATGGTTTCTTGGTTAGTGTGTTTTTGATTTTTTCCTTCAATCTCCTCTGTTTTCCTCCTGCTTCTTTTTTCTTCTTTCATGATAACCTAAAAAAAATACTAAAGTCAACATCTTTGACAATAAGCATAATACTTTACTTTCTATCTTGCTTTGAACTTTAGGAAGTGTTAACAAAAATTGCTCAAAATTGTTTGTTCAATCATTTGTTTCTGTTTTATTGTATTTGATGACTGTCCCTTAGGTAGTTTTGTTTGTCTTGTGAGTTTCTCGTTTTTTTCCTGTTTTATTCTTATTTTCCTTTAGAATAACCTTAAGAACCTCTAAATTCAACTTCTTTGACATAAAATGTGTTCACTAAATATCTGATCTAGCTCTGAAGTTTCATCTGAAATCCTAACCAACATTAATCAAAACTGTTTTTCTTCAATTGTTCAAGTTTTTTGTATCTTTATTGGTGACTGTTGCTTGGTTAGTATTTATTTTCTTTTTGTCTTGGAATCTCTCCTACTTTTCCTTTTACTCCTTCTTTTTCTCATTTTCTGCCTTGGGATAACCTCAAGAAGATCCAAAGTCATCATTTTTGTCATTTACTATTAGTACTGCTTTCTATCATGCTTTGAAATTCCACTTTAGCCAACAATAATAAAAATTGTTTGATTTTATAGTTATGTAATCTAGTGGCTGTTTCTTGTTTAGTTTATATTTCCTTTTGTGTTGAAATCCCCTCCTCTTTTCACTCTTTGCTCCTTTCCCTCTATCATAATAACCTCAAAATGCTCTAAAGTCGATCTTGTTGGCAAGAAATGTGTCTTTAAAATGTAAAACCCTGCTTTAATCAGTGCTAATCGAAATTTTTTGTCTTCAATTGTTTGATGGGTTTTCTTTTTGTAATGCAATCTGATGACTATCCCTTGGTTAGTTGCATTTTCTTTTGGCCTTCTTTCCTCATTCTTCTAATCTCCATGTCTTTCCTCTCTCTCCATCTATGCCACTTTTGCAATTGATTTCTCATTCTATTTTTTCGATTTTTTTTTTCTAGTTGGTGCAATGAAATTGTGTCAGTAGTTATGTCTACAGTTGCTCCAAATTTATGTATATACCTCCAAATCAAAATATATTTATACCATCTAATACCCTCTATACCTTCCAATTTATCTAATACAGGGATTTTTGGATCAATGCATCTTTTTTTAATCCTCTTATAGAGGGATCTGTGTGGTAGCAGGGATCAATCTCTTTAGTCACCCTCTCTTAGTTCCTTTTTATGCAAGTATAAGCTGAACCTAGATAAAAAAAAATGCTTCATGTTAGAATAATTGAGATCTTATACCTGTTTCTTTTATTCCAGGTCGTATCTACACCCTCGCCCCTCTCTGGGAACGTTTTGTGGCGGAAATTATTGAAATTGCAATTGTTTTGTTGCTGAAAGTTCTCCTTCTTATTGTTGCATTCGAAATCACTGAAACTTTGAGTTTTTTGTGGGGATGCCTATTTGATGTATAGGCTAGTCTATTTTCGCCATATGTGATGTTATTTTAATTCCCTTGTTTTTGACGCCTAGATTTCTAAGTGAAACCAGTTTTTTTTGCGTTTTAAAGTGTCATTAGAATGTATCAAAGATTTTCTAGCATTTTTCTGTGCTTGGTTTAGGTGTGCTGAGACACGAGTTGAGAAATGAACTGAAAAACTTTGGAAAGTTGCTCTTCATATCCTGGTCTCTAAGGCAGGTGCAGAACCAATTAGATTAGTGCAATTAACCAATCAGCCAACTTTCCTGCATGGGAGGGTACTTGGCTTGTTCCTTCCAAAATATCTCCCCTCTCACAAAAGTTCCCCCATCCCCCAGAAAATCCCCACCCACGTAATACCCCCCCATACTGATAATTCCTCCCACAGGCAAGATTGAGTAGCCATAGAGCAAGTATGACAAATAAAAATTATGAAGAAAAGAAGGAATTTATGGTATATCCTACCAATATTCCAAAATATAGCCAAAATATGTGGTGTAGCATATCTTATAGTATCTATTTTTACATTTTTTTTATTTGAATTCTTCTTTTGTGTTTCTGTGGGATTGAGTTATCCAAGCAGGGTAAGATAAAATTTAACATTGGGGTTGTAGGGATCATACCAACCCTAACGGTGAACTTGTGATGTTTCAGAGTTTTTTAACAGAACAGTTATCTCAAATTTTGGTTCGATGTCATTGGGGTTAGAGGAGGGGTGGATAGGAGAAAGGGTCTGAGAGGGAGACTGATTGCCCTTGATTACCCTCGGAGTTTAAAAAGGACACAAGAACTTCCATTTTTCAATCAAACGATCCTCTCAAGTTGCTAAAATAATTTTCTTCCATTTGAAGTGGGTGAGAAATTAGTTTTTGTCCCCTTTTTTGGGTTGTATTTTGAAGGGAGGCAATATTTCTTTTTTTCCTGATATTGCCTAAAGTTTCATATGTGTTTCAAGGCAATTGGTCAAATTCTGCACTTTTCTTGAGCCCCCTTTGTTAGAGGAGGTACCAGTTTCAAAGGGAACAATCCTCTTAATAATTATTGTACATAAGTCCCCTTGGTCCAACGACTTACGATTCTATATTTCAAATTGAGCAGGAAAAAAAAAGTTTTTGTTGCTCATTTCTGGGCCCCTAACCTTCCTTATCCCATAGCAAAATGCTGATGATCTTTTTCACCAAAAATAGTCTCTGAAGTTTTACGCCATTGGACACCCTAGATCAAATGTGCTCCTGTTTTTTCCGCTACGAAATATATTTGTAAAGAATTGACAGCGCTATATTTTATGGCCTTTATCTCAGGGTGTTGGGGGGTAATTTTCATCCTTGGATGCAAATTTATTGATATTTTTAACTATTCTGAAAAAACGAGTACCTCAAATTGTTGATCAGATGTCGTGAGGGATTACCAATGAAGATATTAGAAAAGGCTCTAGGACCAGGCTGGTTGCTCTCCAATCGCTTTGAACTTTTAGAATAGACACTAGAACTCTCAATTTCCGACCTAATGAGCGTCCCCCCAAGTTTCTTTGACCACGAGGGTTTTGAAAAGGAGACAACCCCCCTCATGTGGAATAAATTCTGCTTGTTTTAAGATTTAATGTTACTTTTTTACTTTCAAAAAAAAAAAAACGTAGACCAGAAATATTCCCGCAAATCAAGTGTAGATATCAATTCCTCCCCCCTATCCCTAGAGCTAAATTTACATTTATCTGAGAGCTCAATGAAGGCTAGTATGTTTTGTCATTAAAATATACCTTTGAGCCACCTGTCAGCCCCCCTGCCTACAAAATGGCCGGACCTTCCTCCTTCATAATAGCTTTGTAAAATTCGGCTGAGATAATTAAAAGTGTAACATGTGCCATTTTTGTAACTTTTCAGGAGAGAAAAAAAAAACAGAAGAAAGTTCGTCGGTGGTCGATGAGGCTTATGGAGATAAATAGGACATATTCTAAACCGACTTTGTATGTTCTTATCAGTGGTATAATTTAAAACAAATAATCCGAGCGAATTCAAAATTATTCCATTTTATTGCGCATGTCTCGTTTCTCCTATAGATAAGATAATTCTCTTCTGTCAAAAGTAATCTGAGTGAATTCAAAATTAATCCATTTTTATGGCATATGTCTCCTTTTCCCTTGACCAAAAAGAAAACAAGTGCCAGGTCCCCATGTTATAGCTCCATAAGGTAATCCCCTTCTGTTAAAACTGGCGTATATCTCTTTTTACCTTCGTAACGGTACAAGATAGGACAATTCTGGACAGGACTGCACCATTCAGTTCCTGTTGCTGAGTTTACCCACGAAACATACATAACTCATTTTCGACCAAAATTGTATATTTTGCACTTTTAATTATCACTGCCGAATTATACACTTTTATTCGTTCTTTTCAAATGTCGTAATTTCCCTTTGGCTGCTCAATTTTGTTCTATTTGTGATTTTTTTCTGGTAGGACACTGTTTAGGGAGAATTTTCTGGGGGGCGAGGGGGTGGGGGTAAGCCGGACCCCGCGAAAAGTATAGGATAGTGTCATTAACCGGCTATTTTATCAGTATTGTGAATCAAACCAATGTCCAGTTTACATCCAATACACTTCGAGAGAAAAAGACTGCATAAGAATTTTTGATTGCCTAGAAACAGAATTAGACAGAGCTTCTTTCTCAAAGCCAACATCTTCTTCTCTTTTTTGTACTCCTAAAGCTTTCGATCGTGCTCATCATTCTGGTATCCTTTTCAAACTTTAATGCTACAGAGTTGATAGATTCCACTGTTGGAAATCCCCCCCTTCACTGGAGTACCCAGAAGAGAGCTTTGTTCGACCTGCCATCTTCAGGGGACATAACGTTCGAGTAGGGATTATCCCTAAAGAACCTCCTATTAGTTAATTTGAGAGAAGGTTTAATAATAAGTTAGAAGTTCCCAGGATTGTTCTACCAGGAAACCTGAAAAATTAAAATTATAGGATGTTCTGCATAGGTTTGAACAAGAAGTAAACATTTGAAATGTGAGAATGCATGGGAATTGGAACATTATTCAGAAAGAATAGTTAATATTAATAATGTTCTGCTGAACAGGATTGTTCTGCCAGGAAACCTGAAAAAATACAAAATAAAACTATAGGATGTGCTGTGTAACTTTGAACAAGAAGTAAAAATTTGAAATGTGAGAATGCATGGGCGTTAGAACATTATTCAGAAAGAATAGTTAATATTAATGATCTTCTGCTGAACAGGATTGTTCTGCCAGGAAACCTGAAAAAATACAAATTAAAATTATAGGATATGCTGTGTAACTTTGAACAAGAAGTAAACATTTGAAATGTGAGAATGCATGGGAATTGGAACATTATTCAGAAAGAATAGTTAATATTAATGAAGTTCTGCCGAACAGGATTGTTCTGCCAGGAAACCTGAAAAAAATACAAATTAAAACTTTAGGATGTGCTGTGTAACTTTGAACAAGAAGTAAACATTTGAAATGTGAGAATGCACGGGAATTGGAACATTATTCAGGAAGAATAATTCTTAGTTAGTGAAATTATAATTCGAAGTTAATGATTCTTTAAAATTGACGTAATTTTACAGTCTTAATTAAATAATTGTCGATTGGTCGAATGTGCTTATTTGTCTTTTTTTACACAAGCTTCCGTCGGCGTAACTAGTGGAGGAAGCTGCGCCTATTCCATGATAGCTTCAGTCATTTGTTTCAAACAATCAGAATCGGTATTCACATTAAACTCTTCTCCATTGAACAATTAGGGTATTGAATTAGAATTCAAAGAGTTAACAGCTAAATAAGTTACAATTCAATCGGATAAAACACATGCTTAAATCTTGGCACTTTGCGCAACCAACTAGTTTAACCGTTACTGTATATAAGTTAATTATTATATAAGTGACGTCAGAACCTTTTAATTAGAGAATTTTGCAAACAGGAAACGCAGGTGAAAAGTGTTAACTGAATTTTCCTGGCAAATCAGATAAGCTGTTTGAATTTGGGAGGGGGCATAGGAATACGAGAAGAAGCCCCCTTGTTATATTCAAGTGTTTTCCTGCTAGTTGACTTTGTTTGCCTCCGGAGATATGCAAGTGGGAGATGAAGCATATACTCAGTTTTGATACTACAAGGCCGTGTAAAATCACGTGAGTGATACTTATCAAGTTAAGATCGTGAATATTTGGCGTTACGCAACAAAGCATGCTGACGCTTTAAAGTATGGGCGAAAAAATGTTCAGAGGGCTATTAAGCTGTGCATGGAGAATTTCGGATAGTCTACCCAATGATTCATCGAACTCAGTTTTGTCACTCCAAAGCGATCTGTTGGCCTTGCGAGAGGGAATTGAAGATGAGATCAGAAAACAGGTAGATAATAAGTTGGCGAAGTTAGACACCGTGTCTCCACAGCAGTTTAGAAATGAATTTTTGGACACTATAACACAGGCTATGTATATGGCCATAGAACAACAGTTCCAGTCTAAGTTCGACCAAATGGAGAAAAATCTTAATTATTTAAAGTGCAAAATCGTTCAGAAGGGTGCTAAAATTCAAAAACTGGAGACTAAACTCGTTGATCTTAGCCAGACTTCACTTCTTGCAATATCATTGTTTCTGGGATTGAAACGACCGCTCGGGACCTACCTACTCTAGGCGACAAAGTCTTAGATCGTCTGAATGCACATATGGGACTATCTTAATAATACTATGCTCAAGACTGCAGGGCGTTTAGGGTCTTTTGACCAGTCTCAGGTGCCAATTGAACTTACCTTTGAATCTTACCTTTATACTTACCTTTTGTCGAAATCCCGCGTAATCGAAAAAAACCTCAAAGGTTCGCTTATTTTTGTCAACGAGGCCCTCACCAAAGAAAGACAGGAAGTTTTCAAACTTGCGCGCAACAAATTCGACAAGAAGAACGTGTGGACCATGAGAGGAGTTATTAATGTGAAAAGTGGCTCGCAAAATATTCCGTGTAAATCGATTAGTGATGTAGTTGAAATCCATGATTTCGCTAACGAGCCGTCGATAGCATAAACAAATGGTGGTTTCTTGTCTTCCTTGTGACTGTGAAGTATGGACCGCTTCTAGATTTTCTTGGATTCCCGTTTAAAATTAGATGCGATTTTGAATACATCTATTGGTGGTGATAAGGATGTGCCTTATGCGTAAAATTTATCCGACAGTGGTTTTTCATCAGAAGGCACTTTAGAGTGTGAGCCCGACAGATGTAAATTCCCGGTCACAGTGCTTTATGTTAATGCTCAAGGTTTACAGAGTGGCATAATGAACTCAAGTTTTTACAATCATCTAGTCCAAAAGATATTGTAGCCATATGTGAAACGTTTTTGTCTAGTTCTTCACCTATGTCTATGTCCGAGGTTCCTATGATGAAAAGTGTGACTCACAGTAGGAAATTGAATGCACGAGGTGGACAGGTGATCTGTATTCACCAGGATTGGTCTTTTAGTGTAAAAGAGGATTTATCAAATTGGGAAGAGGGTTTATGTGAAACGCTATTAGTAATCACGTAATCATATAAAATCCGAGTTAGATTACGTCAAAGATATTCTATTCTGCAATGGTTACCCAATCAATCTCATTGAAAACATAAGAGATGACGATTAAAAAAGGTAAAACAGGAAAATTAGGGAGCCCGTCCCCCTTGAGGCAGTTACACTGGCAATTGAGGAAAAAACTTTTACTACATTACCATGCGTCTCGAAACTCAGCGACAAACTTGGAAAATTAAAAAAAAAACATAATCTCACTTTTTCTTTCGAAACTGAACAAAAAGTTGAAAATTTTTTCAAGTCGGGAAAGGATAAAACGGACCCTATACTAGGTAGTGGTGTCTACAGAGTCCCGTGTTCATGTGGAAAATTTTACATTGGCTGGACCATCAACACCTAGGGGAACGATTGCATGAACACAAAATTTCAATAGATAAGTCCATGAGATTTGAAAGTAAAAATGACAACTTTGATTCAGCTCTGGCCCAGTATATATACGAAAATCCTGACCAATTAGTTCTATTTGAAGAGTTTACTTTAATATCTACCGTAAATGGCCTACCGCAATCTTTTAAAGAGGTAATTGAGATAAAAAAAACAACAACATATAAATAGGAATTTGGCTATAAATAGAGACACGGGAGATGTTTCCTTAAGCCCAATTTATAACAACTTAATATTAAAAGACTCTATGAATATTTTCGCCTAGTCTAATTTAAGACAGTGTGTCCGCATATCTAATGAAAACCAAAATTGTAGACAAGCGAAATCTATTGCAAGGCATAAGATACTTATTCAATCTAATTGGTAACTTCTCTTTCATTGATTTCAAGTTGGTTTTTGTTGTTTGATTCAGTGTCTTTTCTCGTTTCGTAGAGTTCGCTTAAGAAGGTTAGATTTTGTTGTGGTTTTTTCTTTGTTTTTTTTCCTCTTTCTCATTTTTTTGAGCGCTGAGGACGACTTGGCGGAGGTCCTTGTCGAAATATTTGCTTGATTTTCATTTTTTGCTACTGGCTGACAAAATCCTTGCTTTTACCTATATGATTTTTCTGTTTTCATTTATAATTTTCTTTCTTGTTTTCATACGTCATGCATAGCCCGTATGGTTTCTGAACGTATTAACGCTATTAGTGGAAATTAACCCCACGAGTGGTGATTCGTTTATATTTGGTTCAGTATAGATGGATAGATAAATAGATAGATTTATACACACGAAAAGCCCAAATGGGCCATGGTGACATACACAAAACAAGTGAAAAAAAAAATATACAGCAACAAACATAGACTGAAAAGACATTAAACTAATTATTTAAGAAAACATCACGATACGTCATTCCTACCCGGACGAACTTTCCAATATTGTTTATAGTTAAGCAACACCTACTTCTCAAAATTTCCGAAATCCAATCTCTCCCCCAACCTCCTTACCAAATATTTCCAAGCGCAAATCACTCAACTCCCTACAACCCCCTAAAAAATGTTGCAAAGACTCATCCATCTCTCCACACATAGGGCAACTGTAAGGACCATCCCTCAATCTATTTCTCCCTAAATATTTCCTACGTTCTCCAAGAGGCATAAAATTTCCCCTTACATACATTACCCATTTCAAATCATCCGGAGCCAATCCCATTTTCAGATAAATTTCTTTGCCCCAGTTCTCCTTGACCTCCGCATATATCCCAAGGGACGGCGAGGTGGCCTTCTCAGATTGCCAAACCTGAACTTCCTGAGATTCTAGCCTACTAGCAACTAAACTAGATACAGTCCCTACCATCTCTCCTATCCCCTTTCCCTTATTCCAGCAATTACCTATCCCTCCACGGTCTAATATATTCTTCACCTGATTTGGCCACGAATCCTTTCTCCTATCTTGAAGCATCATTAAAAATGCTTGTTTAACTAACCTATTATCTTCTATCGATGATAACCTTTTCCAATATTTAACCATACTAATTAACCTACTCTGTCTCATACACTTTATTCCTATATCCCCTCTTACTACTAACCCATTAAACTTATTATCAAGACCTAACTTATGCTTAAAAACCTCAACTGCATTCTCTCTAAATTCAACCCCTTATATAGATCTCCATCGAGTAGCCCAAAAAGTTTTTTCGAGGTTTTTGAGTCGGTTCTTTTAAAACTCAGCGAGTCAAAGAAAAGTTATAATATCAGGGGACTTCAATTTTGATTTGCTAAATTTAGATCGTAGTACTCGTAAGGAATTTTTGAATATTATGCTGTGTGCTAGTTTTCTTCCAAGCGATTCTCTCCCAACTAGAATTACAAATACTACAGCTAATACTGATTAATAATATATATATGTTTTTCTGTTAATTCAGTTAAAGCACTGAAAGCTTCTGTAATTTTATCTGATATGTCGGGCCATTTCCCGGGAAGTGTTCTTCTGGATTTAGGGAGAGTTAATATGCGTTATTGGGATGCTAGAGATGATACTTCATATAAACGATATGAGTTGATTGATTTCAAGCTACTACGTGAACTAATTAATAGTAATGATTGGAGTCTAGTTTATGGTTCAAATGATGTTAATGTTGCATTTTCTAAATTTATTTTTGATACACGATACGGCTCAGAGAGGAGACTACTACAATTAAGTTTATGCATGGGAAATATTAAAAAAAAAATTGATCCTTGGATTACCAATGGAATTTTTATTTCAATTAAGAATAAGAATATAAAACATAAGAAGTATTTAAAAATTTCAAGTGATGCCTCTTTTGAAGAATATAAAGCATGTAGGAATAAGTTAAATTCGACTGTAAGATATGCAAAGAGGACATATTATAAAGATAAATTTAACCAGTATAAGTCAGATATGAAAAAAAAATGGCAGTTGATTAATGAAAGAATTCGACCTAGCCATAAATCCAGATCTAGTGTTGATTGCCTAGAAGTTGATGGAAGAAAGTAACTGACCGTAAAGAAATCCTGAATATTTTGGGAGATTATTTTAGTTCAGTAGGAAGAAAGCTTACATCAGATTTTTTTTCTCCATTGTTAAATGACCCAACCATTTCTTTCGATGTTGATCATCAAACTGAAAACCTTTTTGATTTTTCTGAAATGACGCCCCAACATGTGAAAACAGTTATCATGAAGCTTAAAAAAAGTTCTTCGTCTGATGAATTTGGTTTTTCTACTCGAACTGTAAAGCAGGTAGCTACTGATGTTGCCCCATTACTTGCACCCATATATAATTTGTCATTAGTACAGGGAGTTTTTCCCGATTTTTTTGAACAAAGCTAATCTTATTGCACGACATAAAGGCGGAATTACTAGTGATCCTTCAAGTTATACAAGTATTTCACTTTTATCAGTGTTTAGTAAACTTTCCGAAAAGATAGCTAACCATCTGCTCCATAATTATTTAATTGGGAAAAATATTTTCATCCTTCTCAGTTTGGTTTCATTAAAGGAAAATCAACGGAGTTGGCGATTTATCAACTTCTGCTTGAGATAAGTGATTGAATCGACATTAATCAGTATGCCTTGGCGGTATTTCTTGATGTCGCCAAGGCATTTGACATAGTTGACCATCGTCTGTTGTTAATGAAACTCCAAAAATATGGTTTTACTTCAAAATCTTTAATTTTTGTTAAAACTTATCTTACGGGTAGAAAACGTCAATGTCATGATAGAATTAATGGTATCCCTTCAGAAAGTTTTTTGACAAGTTTTGGGGTCCCTCGGGGGTCTGTCCTTAGACCGACCCAGATCCTTCTATTTATAAATGATTTGCCCAAGGTATTACCCCTTTGTAAAAATGTAATGTTTGCAGATGATGTTGTTATTTTTGCATCCCATGCTGATTTATCCATACTTTTTCATAATCTTAATAATACACTTTTATCCGCAGGGGATTGGTACGCCAGAAATTTACTTTCGTTAAATGAGAAGAAATGTCAATATATGCTGTTTTCTCGATGGGTTCTCAGAAAATAGAACAGTTTTCTCTTTATCTGAATGATAGGATACTAAAACGCGTTGATCAATTTAAATATCTTGGAATTATTTTCGATAAATATCTGTTTTTTCCCAAGGGTTATTTTAAAGATAAAATATTTTTCTTTTGTTAATCCATGTTTTCTTTATTGTGTTTCTGTTTGGGCATTAACTTTTCCTTCAACGTTTAAACCTCTTCAAATTCTACAAAATAAAGCCCTTAGATTAATTTTTAATATTAATAATAGATGCTCAGTTAGCCATCTTTATGGGTCTTCTGGTTTTTTCTCTGTTCACTAACATCATTTGATTGTCATTTCTAATATTTGCCACACTCATGTTTTTGGACAACTTTCACTAAATTTCCCAAGATTATTCCCGACAAATTCACAATTCCACAATTACCCAACATCTCATAGTTCTAATTTATCTTTTGAAATTAGGCCAACGGTGCGAGCGGGATTTAGTTAGCGTCATATTGGTCCAAAAGTTTGGAATTTAATCCCAATAGCTGTGAGAAATTGTAATGATAAAAACCAATTTCTGAAGTTACTAAGATATCATGTTGCGGATCTCCCGTAATATTTTCCGTTGTGAGTGTTGAAGTTTAGATTCCGTAAGAAGTGCATATTAGTTTAAGCTGAAGTGATAAGGTTTTTTTTTTTTTTTTTTTTTTTTTGATGATATACCACGCACTTAAGTATGCCATTAGGCATTTGCGCTGTTTGTTTATATGGTTTAATTCTTGTTGTAAATAAACGTTATCTATCTATCTAATCCAGTTCAGGTCTGGCTCATTGTCGATATTTTTATGATTGTCATAATGATTTCTTATACATTTCACGAGTTCTACTTTTTTTACTTTTAACTTAGGCCTTCATATTTAGATTTATTTTCATTCGAAGTCTTTTTGTTTCTAAAGTCTATTATTAAAAAGAATACATCGCTCAGTATTTTTGTAAAAGATCCAGAAATGAAAAAATTCAGGAAAAATCAACTGAACAATCGCCAAAAAACATATGTATTAACTCCCAATTCTAAATTTAATTTCTAATTAGCTGCATTTGAAAATTTCCTATGACTAAATTAAGTCCTTGAAATACATTTTAACTCCCAGCGGTCAGACTCTCGTGAGTCCACCAAAAGGGCGAAAACTAAGTGGCTGGGTTTAATCTAGGCACATTCCCCGATCAGAGTTGCCACACGTACCGATTCATGCTTATTTTAGTAATTTATTTGTCTACCTGGTGATGCTCTTCTGTTTGTTTTTACACAAATTATTTTTTGCTCCTTAGTTGCCTTTTCTTAATTTTTTTGTATACACGTTTTTAGGTTTAAAGGTAAAAAGAAATAAATCTAAAATAACTCAAACATAAAACTTTAATTTACCATTACTAATCTTCTGAGAAACAAAAGAACAGTTAAGATATTTCTGCTAGAAGAAAGGCAAATGAAGATACCACTGTAATATGCTTATATTACAGGATTTTTTTCTTCAATTCAATGATTTTCGAACAGTTTTCTACCAATATATTTTCTGGAGATACCTCAAGTCCTGCTTATGGGAAGTGCTAAAATACTAAATAATACTAAAACTAAAATACTAAATACTTTTAATTTCGATATTTTGAGTTTTAGTATTTAAATATTTTGAATTTAGTTCTGGATGCCCAGAGATTCCAGTTCCCAAAAACCTGCGTAGGTGAAATATATTTTTTTCAAAACCTAGCAGGGAAGGGGCAGTTTTTCTCTTAATGAAAATATAAAGAATACATTTTTCAAAACCTTAGGAAGGCGCAATTCCCCTACCCCGTTATGACATCCCTGCAAATGTACCTTACAACATGTAGCTTTAATTGAGGACTACAATCGATTTCTTACTTACCCAATATACGCACTTAAACGCTACCAGAAAAGAAATACCGTCGCACTAAAAAATGAGTATACATTACAGTTTCTCCGAAGATTAATTATAGATTATTATAGATAATTTAGATAATAATAGATTAAAAAAGATTCATTCTGGGGGAAATTTATGCGCAGGTCGCACTTGCAACGGCGTATCTACCTACAATTCTTCTTAAATATAATATTCTTTTGTATAGAGAATATTTATTTCTTTTGTTAGAAATTTACAATATTTAATCACGCCCCTGACCACCCGTGGCTGTTCCATAAAGATTGTGTTTTGTTTTGGCTATTTCTTCTTGGTGCGAGAAAATTGTGTCAGGACAATTCCTTGGTCGATAGCATATTTGTATTGGTATTGATAAGTCAATCAGTTCTCTTCTCTTTTAAGATTTTTTTTTGTCAATTCTTGGTTATTTTTTTCTACTAATCTTGTGAGCTATATACTAAATTAAACCAAATATACTAATTAAAACCACAATATATAATATTATATATAATATATATAATATATATATATATATATATATAATTAAATATACTAAATTAAAACCAAATTATCCAGCTCCACAGTGCATAAACCAATAAGACTAGATAAGCCTTGTTAGAAAAGACTACAAATCTATAAAAAGACAATATAGTCTTCTTGATGTTCAGTATTTACAATTAATTATTAATAACATTATGCGCTATATACCAATTAAAATCATAACATCCAGCTACATAGTTTATAGATGAGTAAACAAACATTGTTGGGACAAAAATAAAACAACAAATCAAAAAAAGACTATAGAACTCTTCATGTTCAGTTTGGGTAATTACTTTTAATAATCTTATGTACTACATGCCAAAATAAAGTCAAATTATGCGGCTACACAGTATATAAACTATTAAGACAACATAAGCTTTTTTAGAAAAATGACTGCAAAACTGTAAAAGACTATATAGTCTTTTTGATGTCTAATCTTGACAATTACTTTTGAATAATCTTATGCGCTATATATATTTTACGAGTTCAGGGTGCTAAAATAGGCTTGAAAATTAATGTTAAGAAGACTAAGTCACTAAGGTTAGGAATAAGTGAAGATGAACAGGTGACCTTAGGTAACGAAAAGATTGATCAGGTTGGGAGCTTCAGTTACCTTGGTAGTATTATTAGTAAAGATGGTGGGAGCAGTGAAGATGTTAAAAGTAGAATAGCTAAAGCTCAGGGTGTTTTTTCACAGTTAAAAAAAGTTTGGAAGAATAGAAAGATAAGCCTACAAACCAAGATTAGAATATTGGAAGCTACAGTGATGACAGTGGTCAAATATGGCTCTGAAGCATGGACACTCCGAAAAGCAGATGAAAATTCACTAGATGTTTTCCAGAGAAATTGCCTACGGATTGTTCTGGGTACCCGGCTGACTGACCGTATTTCAAACAGTAGGTTGTACGAAAAGTGTGGTTCAATCCCGCTTTCTGGGGCTATAATGAAAGAAAGGTTGAGATGGCTAGGCCACGTTCTACGGATGAAGGATGACAGATTACCGAAGATTGTCCTTTTTGGCCAACCGTCTGGGGCTACACGGAAAGCAGGTCGTCCTTGTCTGGGTTGGGAGGATGTCATAAATAAGGATTTAAAGGAAATGGGAACTTCCTGGGAGGGTGTAAAGAGGGAGGCTTTAAATAGATTAGGTTGGAGGAGGAGCGTGCGTAGCTGTGTTGGCCTCAGGCGGCTTGGTGCTGCAGTGAGTTATTAGTAGTAGTAGTAGTAGTAGCTATATACCAAATTGAAGCCAGATTGTGCATACAAAATATATTAACTAATAAAACTACATAAACATTTCTATAAAAAAAGACTACATATTTATAGAAAGACTGTAGTCTTTTTGATGTTCAGTCTTGACAATTACTTTTTAATAACCTTATGCAGTAAATACTGAGTTAAAGCCAGCTTATTAAGCTACTCTGTATATTGACTAATAAGACTACTCAAATGTTGTAAGAAAAGACTACAAATCTACACAAGACTATAAAGTCTTCTTGTTGTCCAATTTTGACAATTACTGTTTAGTAATTTTATATCCTATATATCGAGTTAAAGCCAAATTATTCAGCTACTAAGTATATTGACTATAAGACTCCATAAATTTTGCAAGAAAAAAAACCTAAAAATGTCTAAAAAAAACTCTGTTTGTACAATGCTAAAAATTACTTTCTAATAATTGTAATTAAAGCCAGATAATTCAACTACACAGTATTTTTTAGATTATTTTCCATAAAAAAAAAACATTCTCACAGAAAGCCCAATTACCTGGTTTTCGCCCTTTTGTAAAACACAAAATGTACAAAAAAAGTAAAGATAATGAGGAAATTTGTGAAGACAGTTAATAACATGGCAGTAAAATTTATTCGAATATTTCAGCTAGATATTCAACAGCCGTCATAAGGGAAATACAATAAAAAAAGAAGAAAACAAGCTTACTGCAAAAATTACATCGATAAAACTAATCCTCTAACTAAAATTATATAACAAATTTCTTTGAAAGAATCTAGGCTTCCTTACCTTGAATGGGTTTAGCCATTGTAAGATTCCTGAATGAACCTATGTAAAATGAGGAAGCCGGGACTTTTTAAAGAAATTTATTTAATGATTTTAGTCTAGAAATTTGTTTTATTGATGATATTTTTTAGTAAGTTTGTTTTCTTTTTATTTGTTGAATATTGTATTCCCTGATGAAGGCTGTTGAATAGATAGCCGAAATATTTGAATAGATTGCCCAATCGTTATTCACTGTCTTCACTCATTTCCTCATAAGCAGGTATGATTACCTGCCTCATAGGCAGGTAAGCTCTTGTTTTTGTATGATGGAAAGGCAGTATTGTCATCGCCATTAAACATAAAGTATCTAATTTTTGGCAACAAGGATATATTCTGCCTATCCAATGAGACGCCCCTGATTAAGTCCACGTAACAACCCTGAATAAGACAAAAAAACAAAAACAAAAAAACCCTTACGCCATAACGACAATAGTTCCACATAAGAAGTCATAGATTGTCCTATTCATCCTTAGCATAAAAAAACGGGTGCTTAAAGGAAAGGGAAGCAGAGTTAATGTGCGAATTGTGTGGAAATTCTTCAAAAAGCATCTGAGAAAGGATCTATTAAAACCTAGGGTATTAGGCCCTCTTCCAGAAATCACAGAAACTGTGTCCGAATGAACCAAAGTGGCTGTTTCACATCTGACAACGCGTAGTCTCATAACAGCTTTGCCAAGAGTCTGACCATTTTTGTAAGCCAAAAACATTGCCTGAAAGTAATAATAAAGTTCACATCAGTTTAACAATAAGTATATACTAGTCCAAAACCATATAGTACCTTGAATTCTAGTTAGTGGCAGTAAAATTGCAGAAATGTATCTTTTACAGTACAGCTAAAAGAAATTCTATTGGATATATTTCAATCTGTATTGTAATGTGCATATCACCCAAAATTATTTTTAACAAGATGCGAAAGCTCGTACATCCCCATGTTCACAAAAATTATTAGCGATACCAGCCCTCGTAGTAGATGTACATGATTGATATTTTCCCGCTTTTCGCGTACAGTTATTTTTCGGCTAACTACAATAAGCTCTCCGTGAAATGTATCTTGCAGTAGGAGACTCAAAATTAAATTTTATTATTTAATAATGAACAAAGAATTTACCTAACAGTGTTGTTTGCTTCCAAGTATTTTTAGCTGCTTCTTTTAACAATGCAATGAATTAATTTGAGATGACTAAATTTCATACGTGGCAACGGTGAAGAATAGTATTTATCAATTTCCGTATTTACTACTACTTTCCTTGTTGCTACTGCTAACAGCTCAATGTGGCACCAAGCCACCCGAGGCAAACACAGCTACGCACAATCCACCTCCGTCTCAATCTATATAAAGCCTCCCTTTTTACCTCCTCCCAAGAAGTTCCTACTTCGCCTAAATCATTCTTTACGATACTCTTCCACCCTTTTCGGGGACGACCTACTTTTCATTTGGCCCTATACAGTTGGCCGGCAAGGACTATCCTTGGCAAGCTATCATGCTTCATCATTCCTAGCCATTTCAACCTTGTTCACATTATCGCCCAAGAAAGCAGAATGAAACCACATTTTCGTAAAGCTTACCGTTTGAGATACGATCAGTCAGTTGGGTATCAAAAACAATCTGTAGGCAATTTCTCTGGAGAATACCTAGCAAATGCTCCTCCACGTTTCGGACCACCCTTCCTTCAGAACTATATTTGACCACTAGCATTACTGTAGCTTCCAATATTCTAATCTTGGTTCGGAGACTTGTTTTCATATTTCCGTGCATCATCATCATCAATGGCAACTCTTATTAAAACAGAAGTTTCAGTACGTAGGGATTTGAAGGTTCTTAGTGTGTTTTCTTCCCTTCTTTTTCCAGCATTTGATTTTTTATGAAGTTTATGCATAGTCCTTTTTCCTTGAAATGCTTATTACGTGAGGACGGGGGTTCAAGTCCTTGGTGTCGCTGGTTATTTAGTTTGGAGCGACGGTCAATGACGTCACTCTGTAATCTCACCCAGAGTCGACTCAGCTCTAAATGGGTGCCTAAAGAAATCTGGCGAAGGTAAACAGGTTTGCGAAAATCTGATCGAGCAAAAGCAGAGAATGACTGACCCCAGCCCCCCATTCAACTTCCTAGATAAATGGCCATAAAATCAGCACGAATGCACAGGCTAAAAGGCCAGCACCACCTTGGTGGGTTTTCAAAACGTTCATTTATTCATTCATATTTTTCTTAGGAAGTAGGTGCCTATTCCCTCCACCATATCCAACTAGGCATGCAAATTCTTCAAACGAACGATTTCGGCAAATTTTTCCGTCTTGACACATATTTTGTAGCATTTTAGTTTCAGAGAGGTAGCATTTATTATAAATTATTAACTATATCATGTTCATCTTTTCGTGACCATGCTCCTCCTTTTGACTCGGTAGATCGACCTCTACCATAAGCAAATTATTTGCTATTGATCAACCGCACTTGCTTTGGTCACTTTGAGTCCAGATCTGTGTTTTTTACTTAATTTCTGATCGTTTTTTTTTAAAGATGCCCCGACTTAACCAATATCTGATGTGGGATACCGGGCCCATAGACCCCTCACTTCTTGCTGATAAATTGTATATATCAATAATTGTAAATTGAGTTTTTCTTCTGTTCAGTTTTTCTGCTTAAGAATTAAAATATTGGATTGTAATTCAAATTTTGGACAAAATTTGAATCTTGTCAAAGTAGTCAAAAATTTTCGATGGAATGTAGTTTCGTTGAATAAGTTCTTAATAATATTTTTACTACTACATAATTTGGTAAGACAGAAAAGTGTATTATTAATTATACGGATGAAAATTCCGCGTGACTTTTGACCATATACACGGCTGAAGCCGTTGCGACCCCTATAATCATTCAATACATTGTGTAAACATGTTAAAATATAATGAAACATTGTATACAAAAGGAGAAGGGGAAAAAAACACCGGGACACAAATGACGACCAGGAAAATTAAAATCGCTAAAATTTAAATGGGATGGCTTACTGTCTTGTTTTTTAAGTAGGATTTTTTCCCTCTCTCTCTCTCTCTCTCTTCTTTATTTTCCTCTCGTTTTCTTTTCCCACTTTTTGTCACATTTCATTTCATTTTTTTTTTGTTAATGTTTTCGGTATTGTTGTTCACTGAATGTTTATCAGCCACTACTAACAAGTCTTTGACTTTTTAAAGTGGCTGATGTGGTTCTTTTGTATATTGATAATATATATATATATATATATATATATATCTATATATATAAAAATAAGTTGTCTGCTAGTACATATATAGCTATAGCTAGTATATATATATAAATAAGTTGTTTGTCTGTTGACTGACGTCATGTTTGTGTGTCGACTGAGGTCATGTTTGTCGACTGACGTCAGTATAAGGATTGAGCTGTATGTCGTCATGAAGTTGTTTGTCGACTGACGAAATTACAGACCGGGACACAAATGACGACCGGGACACTCAAAGAGAAATTACAGACTGGGACACCGGGATACAAATAACGACCGGGAAACAGGGAATATAAATGACGACCGGGACACAGGGACACAACTACAACGGGGACGCCGAGGGGGCACAGGGGGGATATATAAATGACAACCGGGACACAGGGAATGTTCGATTAGCAATCACCATCAACAAAGCTCAAGGGCAATCATTATAATAATGAGGTATAGATCTGAATACGGATTGTTTTTCCCATGGACAATTATATGTTGCATGTTCAAGGACAATCTATTTATATGCACAGACAATGGGACAGCGAAGAATGATGTATATTCGCAAGTTTGACAAACACATATATATCTGTCTATATTTACAGGTGGAACACAGGGACACAACTACAATGGCGCGTAACTAATATGGCGCAAAAACAGCTAAAAAAAGAAAGAACCTAAAAAGAAAAAACTTAAAAAAAAGGAAAAAAATAAAAAAGGTAAAAAACTAAAAAGAAAAAAACACCGGGACACAAATGACGACCGGGACACAGGGAATATAAATGACGACCGGGACATAGGGACACAACTACAACAGGGACACCGGGGGGCACAGGGGGATATATAAATGACGACGGGGACACAGGGAATGTTCGATTGGCAATCACCATCAACAAAGCTCAAGGGCAATCATTAGAATAATGAGGTATAGATCTGAATACGGATTGTTTTTCCCATGGACAATTATATATTGCATGTTCAAGAGTCAGGTAAACCTGACAATCTATCTATATGGACAGACAATGGGACAGCGAAGAATGCTGTATATTCGCAAGTTTTACGTAGTTAAAAACATATATATATATATATATATATATATATATATATATATATATATATATATATATATATATATATATATATATATATATATATATATATATATATATATATATATATATATATATATTCACAGGTGGGACACAACTACAATGGCGCTTAACGACTTACGTGCGCGGGGGCTTGGGGGGGGGGCGAAGCGCCCCCACCAACTAGGTGTTGGGGTGGCGCGAAACGCCACCCCAACAGCTAGTATATATATATATATATATATATATATATATATATATATATATATAAAAATAAGTTGTCTGTCTGTGGATCAGGTGACGTCATGTTTCTGTGTTGACTGACGTCATGAAATTAGTTGTCGTCATTTTTGCTTTGACGGTGACGTCATTCAAGATATTTAAGACATATGTTCACGTAGAAATCTATTAATGTTTAAGTTTACAATGACTGATGAACTTACCATGGCAAAAGCCGATGAAGATGCTCAAAGAGTCTATGCCAAAAAACTTGCTGCTGATAGAGAAAGTCAGAAAAGAAAGCGTGCCGAGGAATCAAAAGAACAGCAAGGAAACAGGCTTGAGGCTGATAGAGAAAGAAAGAACAGAAAGCGTGCCGAGGAATCAAAAGAACAGCAAGGAAACAGGCTTGAGGCTGATAGAGAAAGAAAGAACAGAAAGCGTGCCGAGGAATCAAAAGAACAGCAAGGAAACAGGCTTGAGGCTGATAGAGAAAAAAAGAACAGAAAGCGTGCCGAGGAACTACCAGAGCAACGCGGAAGCAGACTTGCTGCTAAAGGAGAAAGTGCAAAAAGAAGGCGTGCCGAGGAATTACAAGAACAGCAAGAAATCAGGCTTGCTGCTGATAGAGAAAGTAAGAAAAGAAAGCGTGCCGAGGAATCACAAGAACAGCAAGAAATCAGGCTTGCTGCTGATAGAGAAAGTAAGAAAAGAAAGCGTGCCGAGGAATCAGAGCAACCTGAAAGTTATCGCCTGGCATTCAGGTACAACCCAGTCGACGATTATAGCTTGAGTAGATGTGTTCAAATCGGGACAATGTCTAAAATTTGTCCCTATTGCAAGGCCTTGAAATTCAATGGTGAAACAATGGGAATGTGTTGCGCCTCAGGAAAAGTTAAACATCCTCTATTGGCTGCACCACCAGAGCCATTGAAGACGAATGAATGCTTGCCTGAAAAATTCTAATTTATGGGCACACGTAAAAATATTAAAATTAACTACAAATATGCGTGTCCGATTGCAAAACGATGACTCTGGTCAAACATTTTCAGATCAATTGCTGACAATTGGAAACGGAAAGCTCCCAGTAGACTCAATTTCAGGACGTATACAACTACCTGCTGATTTCTGTAATTTAGTGACGTCCAAAAATGAATTGATTGAAAAAGTATTTCCGAATATTCTAAAAAATTATAAAAATAATAAATGGCTAAGTGAAAGAGCGATTCTCGCACCCAAAAATATAGACGTCCACGAAATCAACAATATTGTTTTGACCAAGATTCGAGACCAGGCAGTCCTTTACAAGTCAGTCGACACAGTTTTGGAACAAATGAAGCGGTTAATTATCCATCTGAATTTTTAAATTCCATAGATCTTTCAGGGTTTCCACCACACGTGCTACAACTAAAAATAGGCGTACCAATAATACTTTTAAGAAATATAAACCCACCAAAGCTTTGCTATGGCACTCGACTTGCCGTAAAAAAAACAATGGAAAACCTAATAGAGGCCACAATCTTGACAGGGCCTTTTGAGGGTGAGGCTGTTCTTATTCCTCGCATTCCCATGATTCCAACGGATCTGCCTTTTCAATTTAAAAGATTGCAATTCCCAATTCGATTAGCATTTGCAATCACCATTAACAAAGCTCAAGGTCAATCATTAGAAAAATGTGGTATAGATCTTAATACTGATTGTTTTTCCCATGGACAATTGTACGTTGCATGTTCGAGGGTCGGTAAACCTGACAATCTATTTATATGCAGCGACAATTGGACAGCGAAGAATGTTGTATATTCGCAAGTTTTACGCAGTTAATTTGTATTGTATCTATCTATCTATCTATCTATATAAAAACGAGTTGTGTGTATGCATGTTTGTTTGTTTGTAAAAAGAGCGTTTGCATATGATGTCATTATTAGTACATACGGCTTTGTATATGCAGAGACAATGGGAAAGCCAAGAATGTTGTATATTCGCAATTTTTACGTAGTTTAACTCCTGCAGACGAAATGAATGCTTGCCTAAAAAATTCTAATTTATGGGCACACGTAAAAATATTAAAATTAACTACAAATATGCGTGTCCGATTGCAAAACGATGACTCTGGTCAAACAGTAGACTCAATTTCAGGACGTATACAACTACCTGCTGATTTCTGTAATTTAGTGACGTCCAAAAATGAATTGATTGAAAAAGTATTTCCGAATATTCTAAAAAATTATAAAAATAATAAATGGCTAAGTGAAAGAGCGATTCTCGCACCCAAAAATATAGACGTCCACGAAATCAACAATATTGTTTGGCCAAGATTCGAGACCAGGCAGTCCTTTACAAGTCAGTCGACACAGTTTTGGAACCAAATGAAGCGGTTAATTATCCATCTGAATTTTTAAATTCCATAGATCCTTCAGGGTTTCCACCACACGTGCTACAACTAAAAATAGGCGTACCAATAATACTTTTAAGAAATATCAACCCACCAAAGCTTTGCAATGGCACGCGACTTGCCGTAAAAAAAAAACAATGGAAAAGCTAATAGAGGCCACAATCTTGACAGGGCCTTATGAGGGTGAGGCTGTTCTTATTCCTCGCATTCCCATGATTCCAACGGATCTGCTTTTTCAATTTAAAAGATTGCAATCCCCAATTCGATTAGTATTTGCAATCACCATTAACAAAGCTCAAGGTCAATCATTAGAAAAATGTGGTATAGATCTTAATACTGATTGTTTTTCCCATGGACAATTGTACGTTGCATGTTCGAGGGTCGGTAAACCTGACAATGTATTTATATGCAGCGACAATTGGACAGCGAAGAATGTTGTATATTCGCAAGTTTTACGCAGTTAATTTGTATTGTATCTATCTATCTATATAAAAACGAGTTGTGTGGATGCATGTTTGTTTGTTTGTAAAAAGAGCGTTTGCATATGACGTCATTATTAGTACATACGGCTTTGTATATGCACAGACAATGGGAAAGCCAAGAATGTTGTTTATTCGCAATTTTTACGTAGTTTGAAACACATATATAAATCTATCTATATTCACAGGTTGGACACAGGGACACAACTACAATGGCGCATAACTAATATGGCGCGTAACGACTTACGCGCGCGGGGGGGCTTGGGGGGCGCGAAGCGCCCCACCAACTAGGTGTTGGGGTGGCGTGAAGCGCCACCCCAACAGCTAGTATATATATATATGTATATATATATATATATATATATATATATATATATATATATATATATATATATATATATAATAAAAGTGTCTCTCTATCTTTATGGAAGTGCAAAGCTCACTATGCCCCGCCTCACCTATTCCACCTCTGCGCCGGCAGGCAGGTTAATGCAACATTTTATGCTACACACAAAAAGATATTCGCAGTAGAAGGGGTACTATTCCTCCATCCCCTAGCATCAATAATAAAAACGCAAGTTGAAAATATTCCTGGGAATCCCGAGGGATTAGATGTCAATTTCTCATCACCATCCCTTTCCTAAAACTCTTTCTATATTTATCTAAGGCTCAATGAGAGTTAGGATATTTAGTTACTCAAATGCACTCTTTGAGGCATATGCCCCCCTTACAAAATGACCCACCACCCTCCATAATATTGTATACGCATTTACACATCACTGTGTATAATTTCATGAAGTATAAAGTAAATTAGTTTAGTTAAATTAAGCTTTAAAATAAATGTTAGAAACTTTCTTCTGCAATAAAAAGGGAGGTATCACCCAGCAGCCCCCCCTTTCAGCCTTTGTGTAAATGAATTGAGGTCAGAGATCAAATCCTACCTTCTCCCCTAGCTCTTTCTTTATCTATCTGAAGGATCATGGAGAGTTAGACGACTTTTGCATTGAAATGTGCTCTTTTAGGCATCCGCCCTCACCCACCAACACAATGACCCACCGCCCTCATTCATGATAGCTGATGCGCAATTATACATCACTAAACAGAGATCTCATCAGAAATCAAGTGAATCGATTTGGTTAAATCAAGCTTCAATATAAATGTCCATATAAGCCATTCATCTTGAATATATTTGATGTCTCAGAATTTTTATCGATAGTAGCTTGGTCCTCTTTGGGACACAATTGTATGTTGGTACCACAAAATGGAAGAAAACGTCTCTTTCCCGTGTAAAGTCTTTTCGGTGAATAAAAAAAGGGCCCTAGAGCTTATAATTCCCGTTCGACGAGTCCTCTTCTAATCCTCTAGGACCATTGTTTCGAAAGGATCACCCCTAAGAAAAAAATTAAATGAACATTCTTGTAGTCTTTCTTCTGGAAAAAATGTAGAGTTCCATGTTTTTGAAGATAGCAGCTCGAAACCTCTACAGTAGAGTTATCTGATATCGTGAATCTAATGGTGTGATTTTCATAAAGATCCTACGACTTTTAGGGGATTTTTCACCCTCCTTTTTTTCGAAAATCAGGCAAATTTTCTGAGACTTGTAGCTTGTAATTACTTGGAATCAGCATATCCTTATCTTACTTGGAATCAGCATATCCTATCCTTGTGATACATTAACTATTATCAAAATTCCTTTTTTGTAGTTTTGATTACAATTAGCCCGAGTCGATCTTTACGTAGAGTTCATTGCCTCGCACTGTTTGATTCCTTTTGTACCTTGGGACCTTACCATCGCCTTACCAGACCTTACTCATCGAGCCTTACCAGACCTTACTCATCGAGCCATACCAGACCTTACCCATCGCTTAGTCTTAGTTTCTGTTGCTTTCATTTTCTAGCTTCGTTAAAGCGGAATACAAATTTCCAACTTTAAAAAAAAAGTTTTTCGGTTCTTCTTCTGACAAGATAATATCTAGAAGATAAAAATATTTAACCACTCCTTTTTTTCCTAAGTATAATAATTGAAGCCCCTTGCCCTCCCCTGAACAATCTTGAATATTCTAAATTTATCTCCCCATTCATTCCCGATATATTGCAGTTACAGTAAGTCGATAGGCCTAGTGAATATGCTGTCCTTTGATTTACCTCCCCAATTCACCCTGAATGTGTTCCAAGATCCACGGCGGCAAAAGATCCAAAATTCGGATTTTTTTACACCGATTTTTTGGGCTCGCTTTTCCCTTCTTTCTAAACACAAAATGTGAAATACAATCTTGGGTACAAGATTTTTGATCTAAGCAACGACAGATTTTAAGCTTGTGTTTTTACGTTCTTTGGCCAAGAGGTTCAATGCACAAAAAAAGTGAAAAAAACATCAGTTGCACCTAAAAAGAGGCCAAAAACCTTCTTTTTCTGAACGGCTTGAAATTTCCCTGTCCCTGGGTCAAGGGACACTAATAAAAAAATTACTTTTTTGGGGCATGGTCCTCTAAAACAGGATTAAAAAGAGAATCCGACGCAAAAGAAAATATTGCAAAACAAGAGCTAAGAGCTCATATGGCACTTGTGACGAGGCAAGAAGAGCTAAGAGCCGAGAGCTCATATGGTATGAGCTCTAACGAAATTCTAAGAATCAATATATTGATTTAAAAGAAAAATCAGGGGCTTAATGACGATCAGGATTTAAAATAAGAGGTCTGAGTCACGATGTCCTTCTAAATATCAAAATTCATTAAGATCCGATCACCCACTCGTAAGTTATAAATACCTTATTTTTTCTAATTTTTCCTCCCCCTTTAGCCCCCCAGATGGTCGAATCTGGGAAAACGACTTTATCAAGTCAATTTGTGCAGCTCCCTGACACGCCTACCAATTTTCATCGTCCTAGCACGTCCAGAAGCACCAAACTCGCCAAATCACTGAACCCCTTCCCCCAACACCCCCAAAGAGAGCGAATCCAGTACGGTTACGTCAATCACGTATCAAGGACATTTGCTTATTCTATCCACCAAGCATCATCCCGGTTCCTCCACTCCAAGTGTTTTCCAAGATTTCCCCTTCCAACTCTCCCCAATATCCAAAGATCTGGTCGGGATTTGAAATAAGAGCTCTGAGACATGAATTCCTTCTAAATATCAAATTTCATTAAGATCCGTTCACCTATTCGTAAGATAAAAATACCCCAATTTTCATGTTTTCCAAGAATTCTGGTTTCCCCCTCCAACTCCCCCCAATGTCACAGGATCTGGTCGGAAGTTAAAATTAGAGCTTTAAAGCACAAGATCCTTCTAAACATCAAATTTCATTAAGATCTGATCACCCTTTCGTAAGTTATATATACATCAATTTTCAAAATTACCCCCCCCCCCAATTACACCAAAGAGAGCAGATACGGTCCGGTTATGTCAGTCACGTATCTTAGACAGGTTTTTATTCTTCCCATCCAGTTTCATCCTGATCTCTCCGCTTTAAGTATTTTCTAAGATTTCCGGTCCCCCCCCCAACTGCCCCCCCCCCAATGACGCTGGATCCGGTTGAGATTTAAAATAAGAGATCAGATTTACGAGGTACTTCTAAATATGAAGTTTCATGAAGATCCGATCACTCCTTCGTAAGTTAAAAATACGTCATGTTTTCTAATTTTTAAGAATTAACCCCCACCCCATAGAGCGGATCCATTCCAGTTATTTAAATCACGTATCTAAGACTTCTGCTTATTTTTCCCACCAAGTTTCATCCCGATCCCTCCACTCTAAGTGTTTTCCAAGATTTTAGGTTTCCCCTCCCAACTCCCCCCAATGTCAGCAGATCCGGTCGGGATTTAAAATAACAGCTTTGAGACACGATATCCTTCCAAACATCAAATTTCATTAAGATCTGATCAACCGTTCGTAAGTTAAAAATACTTCATTTTTTCTATTTTTTCCGAATTAACGGCCCCCCCCACTCCCCCCAGACTTTTTCGACTATTCTAATTTAATCTGGCCCTGTCCCTGATACGCCTGCCAAATTTCATGGGCCTAGCTTACCTGGCAGTGCCTAAAGTAGCAAAACCGGGACCGACAGACCAACAGAATTTGCGATTGCTATATGTCACTTGGTTAATACCAAATGCCATAAAAACTGATTTCCCAGAAAGAGGGATCAAAAATGGCATTAAAAAAAAAAAAAATTTAACGCTTGAAATTTGCATTTCTGAGTTCCTTGGTGTAGAGGTTCCTAACACACAAAAATATGTTAGAAATACTATCTACAAAATAGGCACCCAAAAATGAGTTAAACATTTTTCTTCATTGGCTTGAAACTTATATGTGTCCCTGGGAACGCAATGCCCCCCCAAAAAAATGAGTTATTTGAAAAGGGGGCCAAAACAAGGGCCATTGGGCCATTTTTTCCCTGAATCACTCGAAAATTATGACTGCAGGTCGGTATGCAAAAGGGACATGAAAATGTACAGAACATATTAGTTCGGGTGCACTTGACCCCTAAAAATACGGCCCAATATTTTTTTTTTAATTGAAACTTGCTTGCTTAAGCCCTTGGGCCAAAATGAACCCAATGACAAGAAAAAATAAAATAAAAATGGCGCCATCAAAAACAACCAAAAAGATTGTTCTTTCCTGAAAGCGTATTTAAGCCTACAATCATACGCCCCTGGGCCAAGAAGATCCACAAACAAATTAAGCAGGGGCGCGAGACCCCGAAAAGAATCCTTTTATTTAATCGGCTTGAAAATTTCCAGGATCATTCCATGGTAAGGCGAGGATTGCCTAACGTTATATAATACCCACAAAGTCCTTTTGCCAAGGACAACAGTAAAGGATATTTTTAACTGCTTGAGACTTCCGGCAGCAAATTCCTAACCCTTGATTACCACAAACTACAAAATATAATTAGGGTCAAGGGGCAGGCCCAACAAATGGATAAGTTTTTTTCCGATTGACTTTAAACTTATAACCATAAAATATTGGGTCGAAGGGATAACAACGCGGCAAAAAAATTGACCAAAACATTGGTTTGCCTAAAATTACAACCCAAAAAAATTTACTTCCAAATGACTAGAAGACTAAATCCATAAAACATTGGAGAACTGGCCACCAAAAATAAGAACCCGAAAATGGGCCTAAAAAGAGATTTTTCTATAAACTTGGAATTTTCAAGGGTCGTTACCCGGATCCAGGAATCTTAATTTTGTTTCGAGGGGGAGGGTGTACGGGGATCCAGCAATAGGTCAAAAACTTTCTGATTTCAATTTATTTAAAATTTACAAATGTAAGTCCATGGGCCAAGGGAATCCTAATGTTTAAGATAAGGACAGATAGAAAAGCAAAAAAAATTTTTTTTTCCAAATGGCTTAAAATCCACATAAACAAGTCCCACGAAACACAAGGAAACTCTTTTTTGGGCCAAGGACACCCCAATGTGTAAACAAATGTTTAGGTTGTGAGCCTTCATTAACGAAGCTCGAAAGCGAGGGGAAGAACTTAATTTTTTTGGCAGCCTGAACTTGTCCTTGTCGCATGTCCTTGTGAACTTGTCCTTCGAATGTCCTTGGAACAACGAGACTCCAGTACACATAGACTCCAATAAAACGCATGGACTGCTTGAAAATCATTTCAGTAAGTCCCTGGATGTACTAAGACCTGGAGGGAGCCTGAATGTACAGAAAAACTAGAAAAAAATTGGCCCGTCATAAATAGGCCAATTTTTCGGATTATTCAGGATTCTTTAGACTTCCGACCGAAGAAACGTTGGTCCGACAGCCTGTCCGAGTTCTTGGCGATGGCAAACATCAGACAGGGCGAAGAGCAAATACTCGCCATGGACCGAAGTGGGTGGAGGAGGCAGACGTCACTCTCTACGCCGAGCAGTGCCCGGCAGGAGACTTAAGTCAGTCAGTCAGTCAAGTAAGTAGGTCAATCCATTTAAACTTTTGCTTGTTCCAGATTTCATTTATTTGTCGATACTAGTGTCTGTTCGTTTTAAGTTTAACTTATTATATGGCTTTATTTCAGTTCATTTCAATTTTCTCTTTATTTTTATTAGAAATTTTTAAAAATTAACGAAAGAAAAAAGAGTATTAGTTTAATAGTATCTGATTATCAATAAAGTGCAAAAGACACTCGAGTGTTGAAAAGCTCTGATTAAGCAGCAGCCCTACTCTTGCTTGTGGTAATTTTGGTTTTATTTCTTCCATTTCTTATATGAGATAATTTCAGCTCGCTTCAAGTTCTAAAAGCACTCTTTACTCTTTACTCTTAGTATAAGAAGCTCTCTTACTGTTGCATCATAACATAAATGAAAGCGCTTGAGAAAAGACTAATAAAAAACCAGAATTTTACAAAACCTTTCAAAAAGCAGCTTTTCATCTGAAAAATCTATAAAAAAAAAAATTCCGTCAAAAATCTATCAACTTTTGACAATTCCGACTTTTGGAGCCCCCATCCCCCTAACCTGATTCGTGTACAAAACCTTAAAAGACCTACAAAAACGGTTACAAAAGCTTAATATTTGCCTCAAATAAACAGCCCAGAAGACTTTGAAGAAAATCAAGGAAAAAGAGGTTGCTGAAAATCTTGTATCCAGAATCATAGTCCAAAAACTCTAAGAAGGTATCCAAATCCTTTATATCTGGTATCTGGTCTTCCCTAAAAAAATATATAATAATTAAATCGTTAACATAATTGCATCATAAGACCATCATTTTTTGCGGATCTAGGAGGTGGCAGGGGCGGGGTGAATCATTTCCAGATAATTCCAGGATGGAGTGTGAAAGACCCAACAAAGCATATTTTAAGTCTAATTTTTTTAAATTACCAAGGTATCCTTTGGACAGACCTTATGAGGGCAATTCTATATCCCCTCTAAAGAGATGGTATAAATATTAGTAGGGTTAATTTATGAAGGGCAACATGCAAGAATGCTAAGAAGCTTTTAAGATTAGAAGCTATCAATTTATTTCCATACGGGGTCGAGATTAAATTTATTTCTCTCTAAATTTATCCGAAGCACATGTTATGAGAAGTTTGAAAGTGCTGGCCCAAAAATGCACCTTTGAAGATTTAGATACCCCCCAGTCTCCCAAAAAGTAACCACTGACTTCCACTCAAACATCTTGAGCGCTACAATCCAACTCTCTATGGCCAATAGTGGCCGTTTACCGGTTAGACAACTTATAGTAACGGTTCACGATTTACTACTGCATTTATGTTTTGGGAAGAATGCACAACCATGGGCCACTATAGGCTCTGAAATTGGGAGTCGACTTAAGTAGCCTTTGGATTGTTAAAAGCTGATTGGCCATCTCAGAATTATGACTCGACAACACTTTGGGTCAAAACTACTGCTACGCGGGAAAAAATGTCAGAAGTCTGGACATTGCTGCGCCGTGATATCTTCGTGACTTACAAAGGGTGGTAGAACCTCAAATTTCTACTTATGGTACAACATTGTTGTGATTTTCTTTCCACAGAAAAATAGCAGAAAGCAGCATTTTGCTTAGATGCGGTCTCTTTCTTTACTTATAAAGGGTACCAAAAAAAGCGGTCTTAGGGGAGGGACACAGGGGCCACTTACTCCCGCAGAAATTTTAGGGGCGCAAAATTTCCAATAAACAATCTAACGATTATAATCATTTTGTAATTTTACTTTTATTAAAACAAAGTAAAGGGCTCAGTTAATAAATAAAAATAATTAATCAAATAATAATTAATTAATAAAATAAAAATAAGTCTAAAAAATATTTATATAATAATAATTTAAGGCCTAGCGGAAGTCCAAGCATTTTACTCCCTAGTCAATTCTTTTTCAAAATCGGCAACTCGGTCAAAGACAAAGTTATCAGTTTTCTTCATCGCTTCAACTAGATAAACATGAGAAGGTTGAACTTAAGGGTTTCTCACTGAAAATTACGATTAAACGCAGGTTATCCTTAGCAATTCTTCTTGTATTTATTTATACAATATAATTTTTTTTATGTATATTTACTAATCGGCAGTTTGGTGTCTACACGGTACTTATTCTCCAGACTCTGTTTAAACCGGTTGCAACTAACTAATACTTCACTGAATCACTCAAGAACAATCCGAGTGGTTAGTCCTTTGGTCTAATTTCTGCATTCTCATGCGCTCCGATTACAGCTGCATCTAGTCTTTTGAGGGGAGTATTTGATTTTGAAACAAAAATATGTAAAGTATTTGAAGGGACTGTAGCCAGCAAGTATATATTATTGAAATAAGTTTCTGATTGTTAAATAGAATATTTTTTGCTCTATTTTTTTATACAACAACAGTGTCAAGAGTAGCAATCTAGAATGCAAACCCGAAACAGATTTTATATTTATTTTGGAATTATAAAAGATATAATTGTCGCCTTTAAGATTTGATTAGATCAAAATATTCACGAGATTTTTTTATATCTATTAGAATAAAAACCACCGAAATCACTAATTCAGGAACGTTAGGCAAACTCCAAATGTCTAACATGGAAGGTATACGTAGATTCCTTGAGAGTCCGTCCTGCCTTAAATTAAAAACACTAAATAATTTAAAAATAAATTATTATTTTATCAACTGAAAATAATTATGTTAATAAATGAACATTTTGTTAAAATTCGGCCTGAAACTTTTGTGGGAGACAGGCCTGGGGCGCTAATCAAGATTTTGCTCCGGGAACAGGAGAGGCGAGAGCCGCCATTGGGTACTAATGCTAAAATTTTAAATCTAATCAGGTCTACCAATACCTCAAAACAACACACGTCCTTGACAATCACTATAAGGACGAGTAGTAAAGTTTGAATTTTTGCAGATCAAGGCTTGACACCTTTGCTCCAGGGTTGTGGAATACGAGTAGTATCTGGATATACTGCCATCACGATCAACTCCTTCAGAGAGCGTTTTCTTCTTGTTTCTAAAATTTTGCAGATTTGCTTATTCAAATGGTTTTTGATGGGTAACTTTAAACTTAATTATTTTTTTTGTGATTGTGAATATTTATGAAAAACAGATTATTCTGATATAGGCCTATGTATTGTTGTCAAAGTTCCTATTTTTATAGTTTAGATTACAAGTGTCAAGGGTTGCTCTCCTGCTGTAAAAAGGTGTTTTATTGTCCCAACACACCGGAATTTGAGCCTCTTGGACATTCGCTTGTTTATTCAAAGAACCATGGAAATCAAGCTTAAATGAAATAATAACACAGGTACATGCAGACTTTACTACTAGGGGCGGGTAAAAACAAAACTGGATTAAAACCACTAGAATTTTTGCGGCAGATTGCAATTGAAACAAAACAGAACTCTTGCTTCTTAAAAGACGAAAGAGACTACTTTCTTCTTTTGTATTTGCTTATATACTGAATACACACTACAGCCATATCTACAGATGAATATTTATTATGATTTGACTACGGCACAAATTAGGTTTAAAAAGTGAACAAAGCCTGATTCTTTTGTCATTATTGGCTTCTTTCTTTTGTAATTAACTTACCAAGAGGCTTGGTCAAGGATAATCCCAAAAAAATCCCGAGGGAGGGGGAATTAAAAAATATTTTTCAGGGGAGAGAGGTAAAGTTTTGCCAGACGAGTATCGCGTTTTTCGAAATGTTTCTGAATTTTGCACTTTTTATATTCTCTGCCTTCTAGGAAGGAGAGGGAGGCTCTTCTTTGTACTCTCCCTTCGAGCCGCTCTAGGTTATGGCAGGTCAAAACTAAATGCATTTTTAGTCATCGTTTTAAACTCTTGCCGGGGAGGAGCTCCTTAAGACAAATGTCAGACAGGAAATCACTCTACTTTTGTGCACCTAAACATCATTAATATTAACTATCCTTCCTGAATAATGTTTCAACTACCATACATTCCCACATTACAAATGTTTACTCCTTGTTCAAAGTTACACAGCATATCCTATAATTTTAATTTGTTCAGGTTTCCTGGCAGAACAATCCTGGCACTACCATTCCTGGTAATTTCTAACTTAAAGTTTAAATATTTATTAAACCCTGTCTCAAATTAACTAACAGGAGGTTCTTTAAGGATAATCCTTATTCGTACGTTATGTCCCATTAAGACGGTAGGACGAACTAAGTTCTCTTTTGGGTACTCCAGTGAAAGGGTGGGGGGAATTTCCTGCAGTGGAATCCATCAACTCCGTAGCGTTAAAGTTTGAAAAGGAGACCAGAATGATGAGCACGATCGAAAGCTTTTGGAGTGTAAAAAAGAGAAGGTAGATGTTGGCCTTAAGAAAGAAGCTCAGTCTAATCCTGTGTCTAGGCAATCAGAAACTCTTATGCAGTCTTTTTCTCTCAAAGTGTATTGGATGTAAACTGGACATTGGTTTGATTCACGATACTAATAAAATGACCAGTTACTGACACTATTCTATACTTTTCGCGGGGTCTGGCGTACTCCCCCCCCCCAGAAAATCCTCCCTCAACAGTATCCTACCAGAAAAATTCACAAATAGTACAAAATTGAGCAGCCAAAGGGAAATTGCAACATTTGAAAAGAATGAACAAAAGTGTATAATTCGGTTGTAATAATTAAAAATGCGAAATATGCAATTTTGGTCGAAAACAAGTTATGTACGTTTCGTGGGTAAACTCAGCAACAGGAATTGAATGGTGCAGTCCTGTCCAGAATTGTCCTATCTTGTACCGTTACGAAGATAAAAAGAGATATACGCCAGTTTTGACAGAAGGGGATTATCTTATGGAGCTATAATATGGGGCCCTGGCATTTGTCTTCTTTTTGGTCAAGGAAAAAGGAGACATACACCATAAAAATGGATTAATTTTGAATTCACTCAGAATACTTTTGACAGAAGAGGATTATCTTATCTATAGGAGAAACGAGACATGCACAATCAAATGGAATAATTTTGAATTCACTCGGAATATTTGAATTTAATTTATACCACTGAAAAGAACATAAAAAGTTGGTTTGATCTTTTTATCTCCATAAGCCTCATTGACCACCGACAAACTTTCTTCTGTTTTTTTTGCTCTCCTGAAAAGTTACAAAAATGACATATGTTGCACTTTTAATTATCTCAGCCGAATTTTACAAAGCTATTATGAAGGAGGGACGTCCGGCCATTTTGTAGGCAGGGGGGCTGACAGGTGGCTCAAAGAGTGCATTTTGATGCCAAAACATACTAACCTTCACTGAGCCCTCAGACAAATATAGAATTAGCTCTAGGGATAGGGGGAGGAATCGATATCTACACTTGATTTGCGGGAATATTTCTGGTCTACGTTTTTTTTTATGAAAGTAAAAAAGTAGCATTGAATCTTAAAAGGAGCAGAACTTATTCCATATAAGGGGGTTGCCCCCTCCTCAAACTCCCTCGTGGTCAAAGAAACTTGGGGGGACGCTCATTAGGTCAGAAATTGAGAGTTCTAGTGCCTATTCTAAAAGTTAAAAGTGATTGGAGAGCAACCAACCCCTATCCTAGAACTTTTTCTGATATCTGCTCCATTGCTAATCCCTTACAACATCTAATCAACAATTTGAGGTACTCATTTTTTTCAGAATAGTTGAGAATATCAATAAATTTGCATTCAAGGATGGCATTACCTCCTGATACCCTGGGATAAAGGCCGTAAATTATAGCGAACTGTCAATTCTTTACAGATATATTTCCTAGCGAAAAAAAAAACGGGAGCACATTTGATCTTGGGAGTCCAATGGCGTAAAACTTCAGAAATTGTTTTTTTTTTTTTGTGAAAAAGATGATCAACATTCTGCTATGGGAAGAAGGAAGGTGAGGGGCCCGGAAATGAGCAACAAACAGTTTTTTCCTGCTCAATTTGAAATACAGAATCGTAAGTCGTTGGACCAAGGGGGCTTATGTACAAAAATTATTAAGAGGGTTGTTCCCTTTGAAACTGGTACCTCCTCTAACGAAGGGGGCTAAAAAAAAGCACAAAAATTTACCAATTGCCTTAAAACATACACGAAACTTTGGGCTAAGGGGACACCAATGCAGAAGGAAAATAAGAAGGAATATTGCCTCCCCTCAAAATGCAACCCAAAAAAGGGCCAAAAACTAATTTCCCGCCCACTTCAAATGGAAGAAACGTATTTTAGAAACTTGAGAGGAGGACCATTCGACTGAAAAATGGAATTTCTAGTGTCCTTTTTAAAACCCGAGGGCAATCAAGGGCAATCAGCCTCCCTCTCGGTTCCTTTCTCCTATCCGCCCCTCCTCTAACCCCAATGATATCGAACCAAATTTTGAGATAACTGTTCTGTTAAAAAAAAAATTCCGATACGTCAGCAAGTTCACCGTTAGGGTTGGTATGATCCCTACAGCCCTAATATTAAACTTTATCTTACCCTGGTTGGATAACTCAATCCCACAGAAACACGAAATAAGAATTCAAATAAAAAATGTAAAAATAAATACTATAAGATATGCTACACCACATATTCTGGATATATTTTGGAATATTGGTAGGATATACCATAAATTCCTTCTTTTCTTCATTATTTTTATTTGTCATACTTTCTCTATGGCTACTCAATCTTGCACGTGGGAGGAATTATCAGCATAGGGGGGTATTCCACGAGTGGGGATTTTCCGGGGGATGGGGGAACTTTTTGGGCGAGGGGAGAGTTTTTGGAGGGAACAAGTCTAGTACCCTCCCATGCAGGTGAGTTGGCTGATTGGTTGATTACACTAATCTTGTTGGCTCTGCACCTGCCACAGAGACCAGGATATGAAGAGCGACTTTCCAAAGTTTTTCAGTTCATTTCACAACTCGTGTTTTAGCGTACCCAAACCCAGCACAGAAAAATGCTAGATAATCCTTGATACTTTTGAATGACATACTTCAAAACGGACACACAAAATAAAAAAAACTGGTTTCACCTAGAAATCTAGATGTAAAAAAAAAACAAGATAATTAAAATAACATCACATACACAATCATGAATTAAAGCCACAACAAAATATAAACAGATATGGAAACATGGAAACTTGACAAAATAAATCCTGGCAAATAGTGGCTTCAATGTATTAGAAATGTAGAAATCAATAAAAGAAAGCTCTTTGGCAAAGATAGGCTAGCCTATGCATCAAATAGGTATCCCCACGAAAAAACTCACAAAGTTTCAATGTTTTCGAATGCAACAATAAGAAGGAGAACTTTCAGCAACAACACGACTGCAATATCAATAACTTCTGCCACAAAACGTTTCCAGAGAGGGGCGAGGGTGTAGATACGAGCTGGAATAAAAGGAACAGGTATAAGATCTCAGTTATTCTAACATGGAACATTTTTTTTTATCTAGGCTAAGCTTATGCTTGCATGCAAAGGAGCATAGAGTTAATGACTAAAAAAATTAATCCCCGCTACCACATAGATACCTCTCCAAGAAGCTAAAAATAAAAGATGTAGTGATCCGAAAACCCTACATTGGATAAACTGGAAGGTATAGAGGGTATTAGAAGGTATAAATAGATTTTGATTTGGAGGTATATACATAAATTTGGAGCAACTGGGGGCACAGCTACAGACACCATTCCATGACACCAACTAGAAAAAAAAATCGAAAAAGAGAATGGGAAATAAATTGCAAAAGTGGCATAGAGGGAGAGAGAGAGAGGAAAGACATGGAGATTAGAAGAATGAGAGAAGAAGGCGACAAGAAAATGCAAGTAACCAAGGGATAGTCATCAGATTGCACAACAAAAAGAAAACTCACTAATCAATTGAAAACCAATCATTTCGACTAATACTGATTAAAGCGGGGTTTACATTTTAAAGACACATTTCACGCCAAAGAGATCGACTTTAGAGCATTTTGAGGTTATTCTGATAAAAGGAAAGGAGAAAAGAGTGAAAAGAGGAGGGGATTTCAACACAAAAGAAAATATAAACAAACCAAGAAACAGCCACTAGATTACAATACTATAAAAAATCGAACAATTTTGATTAATATTGGCTAAAGTGACATTTCAAAGCGTGATAGAAAGCAGTAATAACAGCGAATGACAAAAATGATGATTTTGAAGCTTCCTGAGGTTGCTCTGAGTCTTTTTTTAGGTTATTATGAAAGAAAGAAAAAGGAGGAAATGAGAAAAAAGGAAGCAGGAGAAAAATAAGAGGAGATTGAAGGACAAAATCAAATACAGACTAACCAAGAAACAGTCACTAGATCACAATACAAAAAAAAAGAATCTGAAGCAATTGAGGATGAACAACTTTGATTAATTCTGGATGGAACTTGAAACAAAATCTACAAATACAATTTCAAGTGGAAGTTCACAACAAAATAGAAAGTACAGTGATCACATCTAATGCCAGAGAGGTCAAATTTAGAGCTTCTTGAGATTATTCTGAAAGAAGGAACCAAGAGAAGAAGAAAGAGAAGAAAGAAGAAGGACAAGAGAGGAAGAAAGTGAAAGACAAAATAAAATGCAAACTAACTAAGGAACAGTCATCAGATACAAAACGAAAAAAAAAATCACAAAGAATTGAAGGCTTACAACTCTGATAAATTCTGGATGAAGTGGAATTCCAAAGCAATATAGAAAATACACTGATTACATTTAATGTCATAGAGGTTAATTTAAAAGTATCTTGAGATTATTCTGAAAGGGGGAAAAGAATAAAGCATGAGGAAAAGAAAAGAGGATTTCAAGACAAAAGAAAACAGAAACTAGCCAACGAATAATAGCCAGATACAACACAAAAAAAAACCCTCAAACGATGGGAGGGACAATTTTGATTAAGACCGGCTAAATTAGAATTTAAAAGCAAGACAGAAAGAACAGTGATTACATTTACTGCCAAAGAGGCTAATTTTAGAGCTTTTTGAGGTTGTCATGAAAGGAAAAGAGGAGGATACAGGATGAAAAGGTAAAAAAGAGGTAGAGAATACGGCAGTGGACTTTAGAGTCTTTACTGGCGGTGCTAATCTCTGTTTCTTGGCTCTTCAGCCAGGAAGGGCAACGGGGGTTGGGGGCCAACCATCCTGTGCTTTCGCACACCCTTTCTCTTTACCTCCGCCAGATTTCTCCATATACCCATTTAGAGCTGGGTCAACTTTGGCTGAGCTTACAGTCACGCCACTGAGCCCATCCCGAACGAAATAATCGGATACGCTAGGATTCGAACCTTCGCCCTCTCGAAAACAGGATCCTAAATCCAGCGCACCAATCCACTCGGCTAGGATGAAAAGGGGATATTTCAAAATAAAATACAAACTGCCCAAGGGACAGTCACAAGATTACAATACAAAGAAGGCTCAAGCAATTGAAGACAAACAGTTTTGATTGAAGCTGGGTAAAGGCGAATTTCAAAGAAAGAGAAAAAACACAGGTTTTTGAGCTCATATGGCACTTGTGACGAGGCGAGAAGAGCTAAGAGCCAAGAGATCATATAGTATGAGCTCTAACAGAATTCTGTGAATCAATAGATTGATTTAAAAAGGAAAATAAGAGGCTTAATGCCGGTCAGGATTTAAAAAAAAGAGCTCTGAGTCACGATGTCCTTCTAAATATCAAAATTCATTAAGATCCGATCACCCACTCGTAAGTTATAAATACCTATTTTTTCTAATTTTTCCTCTCCCTTTAGCCCCCCCCCCCAAATGGTCGAATCTAGGAAAACGACTTTATCAAGAAAAAATTGTGCAGCTCCCTGACACGCCTACCAATTTTTCATCGTCCTAGCACGTCCAGAAGCACCAAACTCGCCAAATCACTGAAACCCTCCCCCCAACTCACCCAAAGAGAGCGAATCCAGTACGATTCTGTCAATCACGTATCAAGGACATTTGTTTATTCTATCCACCAAGCTTCATCCCGATCCCTCAACTCCAAGTGTTTTTCCAAGATTTCCCCCTCCAACTCCCCCCAATGTCAAAAGATCTGGTCGGGATTTGAAATAAGACCACTGAGACACGAATTCCTTCTAAAAATCAAATTTCATTAAGATCCGATCATCTATTCGTAAGATAAAAATACTCCAATTTTCACGTTTTCCAATAATTCCGGTTTCCCCATCCAACTCCCCACAATGTCACAGGATCTGGCCGGAATTTAAAATTAGAATTTTAAAGCACAAGATCCTTCTAAATATCAAATTTCATTAAGATCTGGTCACCCTTTCGTAAGTTACAAATACCTCAATTTTCAAAATTACCCCCCCCCAATTCCACCAAAGAGAGCAGATCAGGTCCGGTTATGTCAGTCACGTATCTTAGACAGGTTTCTATTCTTCCCGTCCAGTTTCATCCTGATCTCACCGCTTTAAGTATTTTCTAAGATTTCCGGTTCCCCCAACTGCCCCCCCCCCCAATTACACTTGATCCGGTTAAGATTTAAAATAAGAGATCTGAGTTACGAGGTCCTTCTAAATATGAAGTTTCATGAAGATCCGATCACTCCTTCGTAAGTTAAAAATAAGTCATTTTTTCTTATTTTTCAGAATTACCCCCCCCCCTCCCCCAATAGAGCGGATCCGTTCCAAATATGTAAATCACGTATGTAAGACTTCTGATTATTTTCCCCGCCAAGTTTCATCCCGATCCCTCCAATCTAAGCGTTTTCCATGATTTTAGGTTCCCCCACCCCAAACTTCCCCCAATGTCACCAGATCTGGTCAGGATTTAAAATAATTGCTTTGAGACACGATATCCTTCTAAATATCAAATTTCATTGAGATCCGATCACCCGTTCGCAAGTTAAAAATACCTCATTTTTTCTAATTTTTCAGAATTAACCCCTCCCCCAACTACCCAAAAGAGAGCGGATCCGTTCCGTTTATGTCAATCATGTATCCAGGACTTGTGCTTATTTTTCCCACCAAGTTTCATCCCGATCCCTCCATTCTAAGTGTTTTCCAAGTTTTAGGTTTCCCCCTCCCAACTCCCCTCCAATGTCACCAGATCCGGTCGGGTTTAAAATAAGAGCTCTGAGCCACGATATCCTTCTAAATATCAAATTTCATTGAGATCCGACCACTCATTCGTAAGTTAAAAATACTTCATTTTTTCTATTTTTTCAGAAATAACCGCCCCCCCAACTACCCCAAAGAGAGCGGATCCGTTCCGTTTATGTCAATCATGTATCTAGGACTTGTGTTTATTTTTCCCACCAAGTTTCATCCCGATCCCTCCACTCTAAGTGTTTTCCAATTTTTAGGTTTCCTCCTCCCAACTGCCCCCCCCATTTTCCCCAGATCCGGTCAAGCTTTAAAATAAGAGCTCTAAGACACGATATCCTTCTAAACATCAAATTTCATTGAGATCCGATCACCCGTTCGTAAGTTAAAAATACCTCATTCTTCCTAATTTTTCAGAATTACCCCCCCCCCCAACTATCCCAAAGAGAGCGGATCCGTTCCGATTATTTCAATCATGTATTTGGGACTTGTGCTTATTTTTCCCATCAAGTTTCATCCCGATCCTTCCACTCTAAGTGTTTTCCAAGATTTTAGGTTTCCCCCCTCCAACTCCCCCCAATGTCATCAGATCCGGTCGGGATTTAAAATAAGGGCTCTGAGACACAATATCATTCCAAACATCAAATTTCATTAAGATCCCATCACCTGCTCATAAGTTAAAAATACTTCATTTTTTCTATTTTTTACGAATTAACCGGGCCCCCACTCCCCCCCCCCTCAGATGGTCAAATTGGGAAAACAACTATTTCTAATTTAAGCTGGTCATGTCCCTGATACGCCTGCCAAATTTCATCGTCCTAGCTTACCTGAAAGTGCCTAAAGTAGCAAAACAGGGACTGACAGACCAACAGACCAACAGAATTGGCGATTGCTATATGTCACTTGGTTAATACCAAGTGCCATAAAAAACCTTAAAATACTTAAGCTAATTAATTTTGATTAATGTTGTGTGGAATTTCTTAAGCAATTTTCAAATTGGATTTCATAGCAAGATGGAAAATATAATGATTAATTTAGTGCCAAAGAAATTTAATTTAGAGCTCTTTAAGGTTATCCTAAAAGGCGGAAAGGAGACTTCTTCTGTAGGTTAGATAAAACATTATCATTAAAATTAATTCCTGAGTGATTATTTGATTACAATTATTTAATAAAATGCTAGCAAAATGATTAGTGTTAGCTTACACCTTGAGTGTTCTGTAATTTTTCGTTCAACATATATAGTTTTGTTTATATAATTTTTTAATTATTCTCTACTGCTATATTTCGTTTATTTTAGTTTTATTCTTCTGAATCTTTCGAATCATTCTGAGCCATCTAAAATGTGAATCCATTAATGTGAGACTTGAAAAAAAATGTTATTTCATGTCATTATTATAGTTCTCACTGGGGATATTACCATGCTCCTTTCCTAATTAATCACACCCTCATTCTTAATGACAATATTGATTACTTCTCTAGGCTAGCTAGAAATATAATCAATAGAATAAATGTCCAATTCATACACTAGATAAAATTATTCAACAAAATTCTAAAAAAATAATGGGTACGGTATTAGCCTACAAAATTTTAACAAAATAATGGGTATTAGCCTACATATTGAGTGTTTTATTATATCTGTCAAAATATAGGTGACTCTGTCAAAACTTCACTAACATGTAAAACAGATGAGAAACAATTGGTGTTGAAATTCAAGGATTCTCTGATGAAAACATAGTTGTCAAATTTTTGGGTACTTTCTCAACAATGACAAATTTAGATAATTATTATTTGTAATAATATTTCACATGACATTTTTTTTTTTTAAATTGGGGTTTTACTGATTTGATGCTGGATGCCAGATTTTTCCATCGCTTGAGAAACTGCCACTTGGCCTCAAAAAATGTTCATATTTTTAAGCATTTGCCTTGGTTGATCGCAACACCTAATTCATTTATCACTGAATAAATCTGAAGTAGACCCTCCCCTAGTAATTTTTATAAGTTTTCTTTAACATAATCACAAGCTATAAAATAAAAAATATTCTCTCTGAATCCCTCATTAATAAGTATGGAATTCCTCAAGAACCTGGGTATAACCACATTTATATGTAGTACTGATTAATGAAATTGGTAAGGATCCCTCAAAGGTGTTAATGTGTAGAGGACCTGTTGATCCTTGAAGTATCTTATAGATCTATCAAAAATAACCCCATCAAAATCCTATTATAATTACCTTAATTCGCACTTCGGAGCGAATTAGTTGCGAAAACTGTGATGCTCCATAGTTGATGATGGAGATAGATCTGGTCGCTGTGCTAAGGTCAAGCAACAAACCATAGGGACTAGAGAGCGCTGGAGAGATGCAATTTAAGCCCACTCGGTAACGGTGATTACATGGTAGGTATGGTTCAAGGACCATTCTCCAGCGATTTAGAGTTGGCACCGCCGCACAACAGCAACTTCGGATAGAGTGTGTGAGATGGTTGGGTATGACAAGCTGCATCATCCTCCAAGCTAACTTTCTATTGTCTTCCACGACTGTTATGGTAGTGAGGGCTGGGAGGGGTTTTCCCACTGGAATCTCCATGGTTTGGCCTCCCATTCCTTGTCGAGCCTCTTTTTGAATTCCTCGGGCGAGGTTGCAGAGACTGTCTCTTGGCTTAGTTGGTTCCAATCGTTCACGAATCGTTGGCTAAAAAAATCTAGTCGGACTTTGGTGTTAACGCTGGATTTGAACAGCTTTTTGGAAAGTCCTCGTGTTTGCTTTTGGTGGGGAGAGAAAGTGAACAGCTTCTGATCTGCTTGCTGGAGGTATCCGTAGGTGAGCAGCATGTCGTTACGCCTACGCTGAAAAACGAGTGTTGGGAGTTCTTAAACCCTATCACACCCAAAATGCTAGTGAAATATATTCAACTCCTTGGTGTCATAAACCTCTAACAATCTTAAGTATGACATGCATATTTCAAGAATTCTGGGATTTCAGACAAGGGATAGTCAAAACTAAATTTTTTTTTTAATTGGATTAAACTGGTAGATGAGCTTTGAAATGGCCAAATGTTGACAACACTTTCACTGTGAACAGGAAAGGAATCTTTGCTGGACCATTAAAGCTGAGAGGAAATGAGCCATTCCAGATAGCGTTTGTAGAGACCTATATCATACTATTTTATCAAACATTATATTATAGAGACCTAGGTCACATGATTACACTCCATATAATTATCCAATTTTGTCCTTGTTCTTGAAGCATTTTTTTTTTTCAGTTTTTGCTTCCACTATCTGAACAGTGTTTTATACATTTACACATCAAAAAAGTTGAAGAGAAACAAAGAAAGTAAAAAGAATAGGCAGGTTGAATGCAACTGAATCTGCCCACAAGTATTCCCCAAGTAATTTGACATGCATCGAATTTGGTTCTGAATTACATCAAAAACAGCTAACTTTTTTGTTCTGTCGAATTTGTAGGTGAAAATGCTCCAATTTAAGAAAACCGTAGCTGTGTACCCTTTTCTGAAAAAACTTCAAACTCCTAATCAAACAGTTAGATTTATAGATGTTTTTTTCTACATACTGAAACCCTTTTCAAACCAAAAGTCTTTAAATTAAGCCTTGTGGAGTAGAAAAAGTTTTTTTTTTGCAAAAACTGTCAAATCATCAGTACCTTTACCCAATTGGAAGCTACAGTGATGACAGTGATCAAATATGGTTCTGAAGCATGGAGCCTCTAAAAAGCAGATGAAGATTTGCTAGATGTTTTCCAGAGAAATGGCCCATGGACTGTTCTGGGTACCCAGCTGACTGACTGTATTTCAAACAGCAGGCTGTATAAAAAGTGTGGTTCAGTCCCAATTTCTAGGGCTATAATGAGAGAAAGGTTGAGATGGCTAGGACATGTTCTGTGGAAGAAGGATGACAGATTTTCGAAGATTGTCCTTTTTGACCAACTATCTAGGGCTAAATGGAAATCTGACCATCTATGGTTGAAGTGGGATGATGTCATACAAAAAGATTTAAGGGAAATGGCAAGTTCCTGGGAGGATGTAAAGAGGGAGGCTTTGAATAGATCATAATGGAGTAGTGTGTGTTGCTGTGTTGACCTCAGGTGGCTTGGTGCTGTGGTAAGTTGTTATAATAGTGGTAGGATATTACATATTTTCAACCTTTTTTACGTGTGTGGATAACATAGTTAAAATTAGAGTATATTATTGGAAACAAGAAGACATGTAAATAAAATATAATTATTGATTTACTGGACCTATGAAAATCAATATCACAAAACTTAATAATCAGGAAACAAGCATTAAAACATTAGTGCAGATAAGAAGAAGGTATGGATTCCAATAAACATGGTTAACTGATTAAAGGGGTATCTTGTCTTTAATTGCTCTTGAAATTTAAGCACTAGCCCTTCTGGCTATATTTCAACAAATCTTGATTCAAGCTTACACTGTAATTATTAATAGAACATAAAAAATGAAATATTTATGCCAGCCTAATGTAGAATATCTCTCTACAATGTATGTTACAGTTCTATACAATAATCTGCAGTAGTTTGATATGTATCTAAGTACTGATGGTGTAACCCTAAATTTACAAAAAAAAATACTGAGTTGAGGAATCAAATGGTATAAAGACACACATACTTACATATACAGTAGTTGGATGGTTAGCCACTCATTTAATGGTTAAATGTTGGTCAATTAAATTATGGCATCAAGAAAACAAACTGTTTTACTATTGGATTTGTCTAAACTTTCTTAATTAGTAGCCTATTTGATTAGCTAGAAAATTTTAATTAAATTCAACACTAGCAATTATGAATAATCTGATAGTTAAAAGTGGAGCTTCATCTAGGACACATTTTAAAGCTGAGCCTAGAATTGGAAAATGTTGGCTGATCTTAGACAAAAAATCTTGAAAGTTAGAAATAAACAGCTAAATCATAGATAGACCCTTTCATGGATACATTTGGTCTAAGGCAAGTGCTGTGAGCAGAATTGTGAAGTTAGAAATAAATAGCTAAATCATAGATAAACCCTTTCATGGATACATCTGGTCTAAGGCAAGTGTTGTGAAGCAGAATAATTGTATTTGAATCAGATTGTCAGAAAAACTTCAGTTCAAGTTAAATGATAAAAAAGATTTTTCTGTGACTACAATAGAAACTGCCTAGCCCATCCCCACTCATCAGCCAATCTTGACTATCTAGAGTCAATAGGCAAATATTTACTGTTCAGCCACTTCTGAAGGAAACATGTCAATAAAAAAAAATAGTGTCATCAGATTCCTTATTAAATACTCTTTCCAAATACCAGGATCACTTTTTTGCACAAAACCTGTTTCTCCTGATGGTCTCTAATAATATATTTCTCTTCATTGAATCTTGTGATGCATCACAGGTTCTGTGTTAAAACAGGTTTCTATTTCAAAACTGGACTATATATAGTTTCACCTTTGACATATTATACCATTCGAGAACCAACAATTAATACTTGAAATGACTTTAAAAGTGTATGAAAATGACAGAACACATGATAATCTGATTAAAGGAAATATCCTGCATATTATAAAGCTAGAAATTCATTATTTAGTTTTTTCCTTGTTTTGTTACATATTTCTAGGGCTATATATTAGACCATAAGAAGGGGATGGGGACAGGAGCACATTGTCAGAAAAACAACCATGGTATAGAGAAAGAACATAAAATAAGGAATCTAAGGGTACTACTTTTGTTTTATTAGCATGTTTCCTTCAGGAGTTGCCAACCTCAAATATTTACATTATATTATATCAAAGATTAGAAGCCCAATGTCTATTTTTAGGACAAACACATTTGACAAATATCTAGTGGTTGACCTCTTCTAAAGGAAACACACTATATAAATAAAGTAGTGCCATAAGATTGTGGTCAACCCCAACTAGTCAAATGATCTAAACCTAGCCTATATATATTATGCAAAATTTAGGATACTGCTATCCACATTTAGGAAAGATACATTTTAATTAAGATATGGTAAATTTAGAACAACAGCTCCTCAGTAGAAAAAGAAAGGCATTTTTTGATTGCTAGCTTTATGCTCTTTATGGTTAATGTAATGTTTGTGACAATTCCTATCCCTAGCCCCTTTGAGGTTTCTTTATATGGCAATCAACTTAAAAAAATAAAATAAAAAAACATAAACACAATGAAACTCTTACTTTATAACATGCAAGCAAACTTATATTGATCACATTATCATATTTCCTTCTTTTGTTATTCACACTTTCAACACACTTAAAATGGGCCTAGCATTTTTATCCAATATTCATCACAATCACTCAGGCTATAGTGGATACCTGGAGTCTACATGGCATGTCTGGTTTTATAATAGATCAGTAAATTGAAAAACTATAAGCAAATATAGAATTGGGGCTACATATGTGTCCATTATGGGGGGGGGGTGTGTGTTGTGTACTGTCAAGGTAACAACTATTATGACAAAAAGGAGCACAAAATAAAGTATCTAATAGCACTATTAGATTTTAATTCTGAAAATGCAATTCCTGTTATTTGAGTAGAATTCTGAGCCATATTATTGTTTTTTTTTTCTTCAAAATTTAGGAAATGTATTTGCATATCTTTAAAACCTTATAAATTGGAATTGAGCAAAGTTATGAAGCTGAAAACAATTTTGTTGTACTTCACTTAAGCAGAAGATCTGTTTTGTAAGGTTTCACTTTTATAACACATATATTCTTAAAGGTCAGGACCCTCTAGAGGGAGAAGGAGTAGAGGTAGTTACTTCAAAATACCTTCCAGGAACATACTTTAGCCTGTAGACCCATCTCTGGAAGTTTTGTTTTCCTAACCTAAACCCTTTCCAAGATTGGAAGAAGTCAATTAACTAGAATTTTACCCATTTTCCTAACCTAACCCTTTTCTGAAATAGCAAGAAGTCACTAAACTAGAGTTTTACCTTGGTAAAATTCTAGTGGATTGACTTCTTGCTATCTTAGAAATGGGTTAGGTTAAGAAAATGAAACTTTCAAAAATCAGTCTACAGGCTAAAGTATGTCCTGGGAAGGTATTTTAAAGTATCCATCTTCACTCCTTCTCCCTCTAGAGGGCCCTGAAATTTGCCTCCATGACAGGTCTATACCTACTGAAATTTTGACAAAACCACATTTTACCTTAATTTTTAGTTACCAGTTGCTTTTTCTATGCCTTTAGTTCTGAAAATGCAATTCCAGTTATTTGAAAAGAATCTTGAGCCATATCAAAGCTTTTTGTTTTTTTTTAAATGGAATTGAGCAAAGTTATGAAGCTGAAAACAATTTTTTTGTACTTCAATTAAGCAGAACATCTATTTTGCAAGGTTTCACTTTTATAACACACATATTTTTAAAGGTTATCAAAGGTCAGGGTCCTCTAGAGGGAGAAGGAGTGGAGGTAGGTACCTCAAAATACCTTCCCAGGACATACTTTAGTCTGTATATTCATCCCTGAAAGGTTCATTTTCCTAACCTAAACCCTTTCTGAGATAGCAAGAATTCAATTAACTAGAATTTTACCCAATTTGGTAAAAGTTTTGCCTATGATTAACATATCTACAATTTATTTTTAGCCTACAAAATCTGATAGGCCTCAAAGGGGTATGTAAAGGAGTATCACATAAGCTTCATCAATCCTGGAAATTCTATTCATTGGGCACTAGAATTTTCTAAGCTACCAAAAAGCCCTTCTCCAACGTTTATTGTAAAATACTTAGGCTATTTACCATCATTTCTTTCTTGCTCTGGTAGGGTTGTTGAAGGATAACTTGGAGCAAATAACTGTGGATTTGGCGTATTGCCAAAAAGCTTTCTTGAAGCAGCTGCATAAACTGTATTCTGCCAAATATAAGATTCTATCATAAACTGTCGAACTTTCTCTGCATATTCACTGGCAGATTTAGCAGACTCTTCCTTTGAATCTTTAGATCGCTCCATTTGAACATATTTTATAAACGTCGCCTTTAATTTTATGCTAGGTTCACATTTACTACAATTTGCGATAATCCGATACGTCTAAACCCCAAACAAAAAGTCATTGATATATAATACAAACGTCCAACTAGCCTATGCTGTAATGCAACACAAAATGGGTCAGGTTACGTATCTATTGTGCATAGAAGCTGTTTTTGATGATGGTAAATCAAGATTAAAATATGGCTTTGAAGCATGGGCGCTCCGAAAAGCAGACGAAAATTTACTAAATATTTTCAAGAGATATTGCCTACAAGTCCTTCTGGGTACCTGGCTGGCTGACCGTATTTCAAACAGTAAGCTGTACAAAAATTTTGTTCAATCCCGCTTTCTAGTACTATAATGAAAGAAAGTTCGAGATGGCTAGGCCACGTTTGTGGATGAGGGATGACAGATTGCCGAAGATTGTCCTTTTTGGTTAACTGTCTGGGGCTACACGGAAAGAAGGTCGTCCTCGTCTGGGTTGGAAAGATGTCATAAATAAAAATTTACAGGAAATGGGAACTTCCTGAGAGGGTGTAAAGAGGAAGACCTTGAATAAATTAGGTTGGAGGAGGAGCTTGCGTAGCTGCGTTGGCCTCAGGTGGCTTTGTAATACATTGACTTATTATTATTAGTAATAGTAGCAATAGTACTACATAGGCCAGTTTTGCTGATTATTTTAGCATTATTAAGCTTTTTTACCACTGTAGCAAGTGAGCGCTGTTGGGCCAGAACGGGGGCGTTTTCTTGTAGAAGAGTTGTACCAACTCCCTAAACTGGCATCGTCAGCTGTAACAGTGCACTACGCAACCTTACAAGGGTCTCTGCTTACTAGTCTTGAGTGAGTTGTTGGGGCCTTGAGTATCGAAGAGCAGGGGACAAAATGTGTTTTTCTTTACACATTTAGAAGTATCAATATAACAAGTTTCTAGCCTAGAATTCAAATTTAACAAGAGTGATCAAGCATTGAGATTGGTTGTGGTAAGAGGGCATGGCGAATCGGCAATAGGCAGATATTCGAATTCAATTGAGTTTGTTTTAAAAAGAAAACGAAATAGTCACATCCGGGAAAAAATCCGAGTTTGTGTTGATGTTCGTCTAGCCTGAATGTCAAAAGCAGATAGGATCATGTTTTCAGAAGGGAGAGGTAGTCATCTATACTTTTGATTATTTTCAGTGCACGCTTATGAATTGCATCAAGTCTCTTTAGGTGCGATAGTAACGATGACTGTCAAATTGTTGCACAATACTGGAGATGAGGCTTTCGGAGTCCATTGTAAAGTAGACAAATGATTTTTTGTGTAGATGTTTGCTCCAGTTTCCTAATAATGTCAATATTGCAGGAGAGCTTCAGTTCCACAGCCTGGTTAAGGTGTATAAAGGACAGGTTTAATGTTTAAAGGATTTTCTATCATTTAGTTCAGACCTTTGAAACTTTTTAGTTTGAAAAGAGAACAGTCTAAACTTGTAAAAAAACAAAAGTTTCTGCAGAAACTCTTCTGTTTGGTGCAAGGCTGTACCAGTCACTGAATTCTGAGTTTTGATGCGTCTCTGGTGTGTTGGCACCCTGTCAGCAGAAAACTCGACGGTTTAAAAGTAGAAGGTTAAAAATGCGAAAGTACAGGGGAATATATAAAGGCTTTGGCCTTACTTAATTTCTTTTTAATTAAATAGGGGACGATTAAACTCCCTAGTCTTGACCCACTTCAATTTTACTTTAAATAGAAAAAAAATATGCTTCATGTTTGAAATTATATGCTGTTAAGACATACAACTGGTTTTTATGTGCTGCTATTATATTGTTCTCCATTATGTTTTTGCATAAATCAATCGTTTCTGATGTATCCTGATAACATGTTGTAATTTTTCTTATAAGAATTAACTGTATTTTTTATCCAGTGGTTGATACAAAAACCGTTACTACCACTGGGTAAATATGTAGGGTTTATCTCACAGTAGATGCAACAAAAAAATAATCAAACTATACTGAAAATATAAAACATTGGAAGAAAAATTATAGAAATCTCATAATTATGGGCATTCCCTTTCCCTTCGTATGTCCCTGATTAAAATGTCGTTTGCAGTTATTTTACAGTGTTAAGATAGCTATAGAAGAGAAAAAAGTAATTATCAAATCGTGGGTGACATTTACCCCCCTACCTGCAAGATTTTGAAAATGTTTTTGTGGGAGTCATCGTTGAAAATATTTTTTTTTATTTTCATTTTAAAAATTTAAATAACAACAAGTTTGCCCCCCTCTAAGTTTCTGTGAATTAATCCCACTGCCCAATAATTATGAAAAAACTATGCTAAGAAAGAATTTTGTAATCTTCATTGTTCCTTTTTTTATTGTGTCATCTTACCGATTTAAAAATGTTCATTTTGAGTTTGGTTTTATTATTGTTTTCTGTAAAACCTTAAAATATGTGACACTACCATGTGAAATTAATCCATCAACTTAATTTTCTTCTTTCATCATTATTTTAATTGACACGAGAAGTAAATAGAGGAAAAAGATCAGATCAGAATCCTAAGAAACCTCAAAATGTTTGCGATTCTCTCACGCATTTCATATGTTCACACAGTTTTGGTATTTTTCTTTATTTGCTCCCCCCCTCCCTTTTTCCGTATAAAACTCTTTCATGCATATTGGGCTTCAGTCTAAGCCTCCCAAGATTGAAGGGCATATTATATTTTTGATAAATGGACGACTATATTGTTTTATAATACAAATCAACTAAGTAAATCGCTGGATTAAATTACATTTAGTCTTTATTCCAAGAAGTCTAAATATTGGGAGAATAAACTGAAGCAAGTGGTCATTCTTTATAGCCCCGTGCTAGCAACAGCGCAATAGTCCGTTACTTAAGAGAGTCCTCATTGGAATACAAATATTAATTCATCGAATCACGCAAATCAGATACTGGATCTCTAAACCAAGCAATTGGCTCTTTACGACAAAAAAAGAGCAATCGAAAGTCTGCAAAGAGTTCAAGCTTTGAAAGCAAAGTTAATGTTTTGCAAAGTTTGCGAAATTCATAAATCGTATGAAGGTAAAAGCATTAGCCCGTGTCTTCATTATAGCCTTTTCAGGTAGCCCCCGTTTCTATTGGTGCTTTTTAAAGTTCAAAAAGGCAATTTGACAGGCGCATTAGAGGTGTTTTCTTTTTCTGAAGTCTCTTTTTTGATTAACAAACTGAAGAATACAAACGACCCGTTTTCACCGAGTCCATTGGTTTCAGGTTCAGTGTTGCCAGATGTAGCATAATTATGCTGAAGGTAGCATTATTAGGAATTGAAAGCATCCAAGCAAAATACTCCTGAAGATAGCATAATCGTAGGATAATGTAAAAGAATGTTGACCAACAATGTCACATCTAAACATAAAACAAACTTAAGCTTTGAAATACATTTGCCATTCGGTCCATCTATGTGCTGACTATGCTGAGAAAACAAAGATTGTCGAGGACTTTGCAAGGATGGTGATCCTTTTTCAAGATGCTTCAGTGATCCTTTTTCGATTAACGTGAAGGCGGCTGATACAAACCGTCCAAGATTCAGCAGATTTCTGGAACCGACACAGTTGTATCTCTGGTCGCATCTACATACTACACATGTGGAAGGTAATTTGGTTGGGGGATTGGCTACCACTATCCCTTGGATCACACTGCCCCATTTTTTACAATAATTTTATGCAGCATAACGGTTCAACGGCCGCGTCAAATATATAAAATAACTTATAAATAAATAATTATATAAAAAAGGATATGAAGACCACACAAAAAAACTTTCAACCTTCCAAGCTTTGAAGGACATTTCAGAAGAATGAGCATAAAAGGTAAGAACTATATGATTCACTGGGTTTTTTGAAGTTTTTCTTGGCTTCTCGACCTTGATTTAACCTGTTATGATCTCTAAATGTCTCATACTAGTTTTCGCACTTCAGCAGCTGAATGAGTCACTTCTGAGAGAACGTTTTGCTATTTTTTTGCATCCATTATCCGTAAGCCATTTTCGTAAAAAATAAAAATATAATAACATATAATTTACAATAATAATTATAATAAATTCGTGTCAGTATAAGCCAAGAGTGATATAAAAGATGATTCCAAGTATTTAGCGAAGACTAGAAACCATAATTTTATGAGCTATTCTACACGCTGTTCCAATTTTGAGGGGCCCCACCCCCGTCTGAAATTTTTAATTATCCTTAAAGTTACGACTGATTTATGCCTGGAATCAGTTACAATTGTTGAATACAAAAAAAAAAAAAATGTAAGCCATATGCAAGGCCAGAATGAATAGCTCATTTCAACCAAAAAATTGAGTAATTTCACTGAAATAAATAGCAAAAATCAATTTGCAACTCTTTAGAGGGGCCACAGTGATTTATTTCATTTCTGCAGCTATACCATTCATGAAAACAAACTTTAACTTTTCAACACCCGATTGAATTTTCAGTTTTTTCTTCAATGTTACGGTATGTTTGTGTCAGTTTATTATTGTACTGTTATATATTATTATATAAGTAGGCGATGGCTATTAGGCGTTTTACGGTATGTTTGTGTCAATTTGTTATTATATTGTTATATTTTATTATACAAGTAGGTGATGGCTACTAGGCGTTTTATGGTATGTTTGTCTCAATTTATTATTATATTGTTATAAATAATTATATAAGTAGGCGATGGCTATTAGGCGTTTTATGGTATGTTTGTGTCAATTTATTATTATATATTATTATATAACAATATATATTATCATATTATTATAACATATATAATATATTATTATATTGTATTTGTTTTAGTGCCACTGGAAAAAAACATAAACTTGAACGCTCTGAATTTTATTTACAATTTTCAGAATAAAAAAAAAACTTTGAAAAACTACCTTTTCCGACAGCTCAAAAAGTTAATATGTTGTTGCATATGTTGGATGACCAAATTATATTCACAAGATGTCAAAGCTGGAAGAGACAAACAAAACAAATTGATTTGTGCTTACTTTTCTCGGTCATTCATTATTTTCTGGTTTTTATGGCACTTGGTCTACACCAAGTGACATATAGCGATCTCAAATTCTGTTGGTCCCGGTTTTGCTAGTTTAGGCACTTTCAGATAAGCTAGGACAATGAGATTTGGCAGGCGTATCAGGGACCAGACCAGATTAAATTACAAATAGTCGTTTCCCCTATTTGTAAATTTGGGGGGGGGGAGAGTGGGGGGGACGATTAATTCGGAAAAATTAGAAAAAATGAGGTATTTTTAACTTACGAACGGGTGATCGGATCTTAATGAAGTTTGATATTTAAAAGGATATCGTGTCTCAGAGCCGTTATTTTAAATCCCGACCGGGTCCGGTGATATTGGGGGAATTTGAGGGGGGAAACCTAAAATCTCGGAAAACGCTTAGAGTGGAGAGATTGGGATGAAACTTGGTGGGAAGAATAAGCACAAGTCTTAGATACGTGAGTGACATAACCAGACAGAATCTGCTCTCTTTGGGGGAGTTGGGGGCAGGGGTGTTAAAGATCTTAATGAAATTTGATATTTAGAAGGAACTCATGTCTCAGAGCTCTTATTTTAAATCCCGACCAGATCTGGTGATATTGGGAGAAGTTGGATGGGGAAACCAGAAATCTTGGAAAACGCTTAGAGTGGAGAGATCGGAATGAAACTTGGTGGGTATAGTGATCAAATGTCGTTGATAAGTGATCGACGTAACTGGACTGGATCCGCTCTCTTCGGGGGGAGTTAGGGGGAGAGGTCCAGTGCTTTGGCGAGTTCGGTGCTTCTGGACGTGCTAAGACGATGAAAATTGGTACGCGCGTCAGGAATCTGCATAAATTGACTTGATAAAGTCGTTTTTCCCGGTTCGACCATCTGGGGGGCTGAAGGGAGAGGAAAAAATTAGAAAAAATGAGGTATTTTTGACTTACCAGTGGGTGAGCAGATCTTGATGAATTTTGATATTTATAAGGACCTCGTGTCTCAGAGTTCTTATTTTTAATCCCGAGCGGCATTAAGCCTCTGATTTTTCTTTTAAATCAATCTATTGGTTCTTAGAATTTTCCTAGAGCTCATACCATATGAGCTCTCGGCTCTTCCGACCTCGTCACAAGTGCCATATGAGCTCTTGTTCTTGTACAGTAGTCTTGCATAATCAATAATACGTCCAAAATCAGAATATATTCCATATAGAAAATAAGGTTTTTGTAATTCCTTTACACGGAAAATGATTGCAGACATTGCGATTTAAATCATGACAAATGAGTAGAAAAAATTGGTAGACATCACCAGTCGATACAACAGACATATAGCAAAATTCTGTGCTTTCTTTTGAGGAGCTTAAAGTACTTTGCATCATTGTACAAGAAAAACTATAAGTGGTAAGTCTACACATCTGAAGCCCTTGAAGCCTCATTCCCTCTCCTTTGTCCTGCAAACCAACACATTCTTGACAGAAAATTTCGACAATGACAGCTATCAGATTACATCTGTTTAATAGATTATTCCTGTGCGGCTACTGTTCCCTTGCAAACCTCAAACAAAATCATGAATCTACCAAAATAAAACCATGAAAATTAAACAAATTAAATTCTGATTTTGGACCATTCAGTTATGCCTATTCGTTTAGATAATTAGTGGCAAAACGAAGTCTCAAAAATCTTATCATCAGCATCTATTGCAAAATCAAACAAATATTCTACATATAAGTACACCCTACAGAAAAAAAACCCGACACCAAAAAGGGGAAAAAAAACGACCTGTATTATATACTAGTTTACTAAAAAATCGAAAAAAGAAGAACAAATAAGTACAAAGAGCTGATAATATGCTGCAAGGTGCCACTATAACACTTTTGATTCAAAATGCGAAACAAACCACAACTAAAAACTTACACACTGTATTAAGGCAGGAAAGGTAAGGCACAATAACACACATATCCATGTTTATAACAGCCACTCTTAAACAGAGCGATAACAGGAAAATTGATGATGAAAAACTGACTGGGACTCACGGACGGCAAAAAAGTACTACAGATGCATTCCAATTAAACATCCACTAAACCTTCAATTGATATTTCACTTAGTGTGACCAGATGCCGTGCAATAATAAAAACGAAAATGCACCAAACCTTCCATTTTTCGCGCATCAAAGGTGGAATTTTAATAACATTCCAAGATTACTTATCCTTAGCGTTTCAAAAGACGTAACTGATGCCACAGATCAGTAGGATAACTACTTGAAAGCGTCTGGATTAGATGTCTGGTATATTACACCTACTAATCCTGGAAGATGCAGGACTATTGACGTTTTATAAATGTGAAATTAAATGCAGAGAACAAAAGGAGACAGTAACTGTGAAAGGTGACATACCTTCAGGGGTTTTGTACATAAGCTGTGTTTGCAAGGGAATATACGCGATAAATGCTGTTGTTCGCCTAGTTGCCTATAGCGTTTCAGTTGAGAAGTTGCCGGAAAATTGGGCCCGATCAGACAACACTGTTTTATACCAATCTTCCCCGTTTTTATTTTAAAATTCGTAAATTTTCTGATAATTTGGCTTGAAAAAAAGTTTCTAGACTACAATCCTTAGCGTGTATAAAGACCTAGTTGGACTATCAATTCTAATCAACCGTTACTTCTCATGATTTTACATTAATTTGGGGTCAAACAGATTTCATTTTATTCTGCTAATCTCATTTGTACAGTTACTACCCCCATTAGTACAGAATTTTTTCGGAAGAAAACCCCAATTATAGAAAATTGTTAATACAAGGAGGTTCAATTTGGAAATAGAAGGAGACTGTGGATTCATTTAGTTATAATGAAGTTTTACAATTCACTTCTTTCGTATTTATTTTAAGTTCAAGCTGATAGGCCTTTTTGAAAATTGAGGGACTCAGAAGAGGGTTTTAACCTAAAAGATTTATCACCGGTTTTATATAAGGCCTTTTTATCGTTCATGTTTTTCACATGCTACGGAAAAAAAAGTTTCATCGCTCAAATTTTCCGTTTTGTGGTTCGTATTGTTTTTGTAAAATTCTAGGTTGATTCTACTTTTTCCAGAAATTATGTGTGCTTCTAGGATGAAAAAAAAGAAGAATTACGTTGTATTTTAAATTTCCATAAAAGTAAAAAAATCACTACAAAAAGGGCCTGACCATTAGAAGGTTTGGTCACTTTAAGCAAAACCTTATTGGAATAAGGCATATCCAAATCAGGCACATATACAGCATACTCTACGCGGGGGAGGGGCAAAATTCGGGGGCCAGCAACTTCAAAACAAAACAGAAATAGGCATTTTGAATGAAAGATATACATCTGTTGCCAAGGGTGGCAGCCGCCGTTATACACAGGAGGGCAATGCTTCAGATATTAAACAAAAATAGAGAAAAAATCAGTCTTTAAAATGAAAAGTGAAGACGACAGTAATAAACAAACACAAATTACTATAATTTTGAGACGGCAGCTACCCCTTAACCCCCAAAGTCTTTCAAAAAAGTTTTTAAATAATAAGGAGAGGACGGAAAGATTCCACAAAGAGGCAAACTGTATAACAAAACGAGATTTTAGGGAAAAATTCCAATGATAATTTTGCAATTATTTTGCAAGCTTTAAAAAGTTTGTTAAACATTTTCTAGGTGGCTCAGTGGAGGTTGGACAACAATCATATCTCGCAGAAAATCCTACAACTATTGGACAAATTTGACACTTTTGTTCATATTTCTGCTCTTGTAAAGGGAAAAAGAAAAGCGCGGGGGGGGGGGGAGGGGCATATCTGGTTTAAGCATAGTATTTATCCATACTCTTGTTGATTTCTTGTGGCTCTAGTGATTTTCGGATAATTTTATACCATTGCCGAGTTGAAGATTTGGAACTTTTACTTCATACTTTACAGGTACTTTTTGGGCTTAAATATCATATGGGATAAATTTTGAAAATCTTCCTAAGTATAATATACAGTTACAGGGGTATTTGGTCAACAGAGGAGGGGTAAATTGGATTCAATTAACTTGGATATCTTTTAAGTGGTTATATTATGAATAGTGAGTTTAAAAATGATTTTGATTATTCATATCGTACTTAAACACAAACAAAACCATCATTTCTCCGGTGGGCTCACTGGGGACATACACTTTAGGGAATCAAAAAAAGTGAAATCGTTAACTTCAATAAATCCAGTGCTTGAATTTTAATAGATAACTTCGAGGACCACACTGCCTTTCCATGACGAAAGTAAAACAGTTCAAAATAGGGATGAAACCTTTTAATTGACAGTGAACAGATACAAAATTATTTAACTGGATATTTCGAACACATATACAGTGTTCATCATCAGCAGTAAAACTGCTGAGTTTTACTACTGATGATGAACACTGTATATGTGTTCGAAATATCCAGTTAAATAATTTTATATCTGTTCACTGTCAATTAAAAGGTTTCATCCCTATTTTGAACTGTTTTACTTTTGAATTTTAATGGACTATAAGTCAAATTAGCTTTACTTAGGATCGAAACCATGTCTTTGGGTAACTGTTGCATTACTTTATAATGAAATTTCTTTGGTGGTATTTCAGCGATTCACTCTAAAGTTAAAAGTTCTATTACTTTCGACTGTGGTGATTGGTCGCCACAACTGATCATCAGTTGTTCAACTGATCTATCAACTGAAATCAGTTAATCTTTACACAAAAAATTAAATTAGATAGAGATGGGGGAGAACTAGATCTTATTAAGCAAGCATCAACGCATAGTTCCAAATGAGACTGGCAATTATTAATTATTATTAATTATATTATAATTATTATCATTAATTATAATTATTATAATATATAATATTATATTATAATATATAATTATATATTATAATATATAATTATTATAATATATATTATTATTAATTATAATTATTAATTATTAAAATATTAAGCAAGTTGAAATTATTTTATTTAAAAATAGCATGGTAAATGTCAACTAGTAGATACTTCGGACTAGAAGAATAAAGAGAGTTGGTAAAATAAACCATTTTACTATTAAACATTTTAAACTATTATTTATAAAATAAAGTTAGTAAAAACGTTAATAAAGATCGTATTTGCATGAGGTAACATCAAGTTAATAATAACAATTTTTAGTTAAATCCTCCAACAACTTGAAACGCTGTCGATAGCTATTGAGCACAAATATTAACAAATTCTAAGAGCAGCAAAATTTACAAGAAAAAATTACAGCATGCATTTTTAACTTTCATTTACTTGCAAAATAAAGCATATATTGTTACTGTACAGTTTTAATCGTATTTATATGCTTGTTTAGCAGTTTGAAATGCAATTTTTAATCATTCTTATATTTTAATACTCTCTTTCAAATTTCCCAAACAATTAATACCTCCAAATTGTTAGCAGCCAATTTTTATTACTAACAATTGACAGTGGAAACAGGCCTTTAGTCTTCAAGGCCGATAAAGAGTGAGCTTGTAAAAACTTGGCTAGTGTAGCAAAGAAAAGCTACTCACATGCTCCTAGGTCTAAAAATAGGCCTTTGAGGTTTTAACAAAGGATAAGAAATTATAGTCAGGCTCACGCAACTGAATACACTATCAGTTATAGTAACTGAAGAAAGAGGATACACTTCCATCTTATGCTCAGCCTCTTTTGACGGTCGATGGAGGCCCAAAACTCTCTAATAATTAAATAATGTAAATAATTAATAATGTATAAGGTAATAATGTGGGCAATAATTAATGTTAGGAACTGACTATAATTGTGTTATTATATAACTAAACAAAGACAATATACTCCCATCTGATGCTCGACCTCTTGTGAAAGTGATTAGAGAATCAAACATGAATTATAATTAGGCTTAGTAACTAATTAAACCTGAATAATTATGAAACCAAATGAAAACAATAAAGTTCAATCTAATGCCGAACCTCTTATAAAGGTTAAGGGAAGCTAATAATCCCTCTAACAAGGGCTATTGCTAAGCGTAGGTGATCGAGTATTATTGTGCAATTAGGTAATAAATTAGTTAATTGAGTAATTAGGTAGCCGGACAAAAACAATTTGCACCCATTTAATGCCGAAATTCTAGTGAAAGTGGAGGGAGTCTCAATCACAGCAATATTAGCATGAACTCTGCTCACAAAGTTTCTACGATCATATAAAAATGTTCTTATAGCTTATTTTCTGCAAAATATACAAGCCTATACTAGACGCCCTGATTGAACGTCAAATCCAGTTCAGTCAAAACAACAAAATCTACCAAAATGGGCGTAATATGAAACAAGGGATAAATCATAAAATGTCACGACTTCAAGAAGGGGTCACGGATAATTAGCAGTTGAGACCAGGATAAAAAAGGGTTGTAGCACCCATTGGGCGCTCAACTTCTTACTTAGAACATGCCTGAACGTCACACCCGGTTCAGTCAAGAACAACAAAACCTACCAAAATGGGCGTATTATGAGGAGCATGAAGCAAGGGATAAATCGTAAAACATCATGACTTCAAGAAGGGGCCAAGAGTAGTTAGTAGTTGGGACCAGGATAATAAAAAGGTTGTAGCACCCATTGGTTGTGCACCCATTGGATTAAATCATCGAAAAGGACGAAGGAACTTTAACATTTAAACCAATAACTAAACATATTTCCGATAATCAACAGGAAAAAAAAAACAAACAAACAACAACCGGAATTTATATGCAATAAGTACCGGTGTTTTAACAGGTTTAGAAAAAGGGAGAGTATTCATAAAAAAAAAAAAAAAAAAAAAAAAAAAAAAAAAAAAAAAAAAAAAAAAAAAAAAAAAAAAAAGAGGGAACTCACAAAAAATCCAACTTTCTGCCTTTTTTTTCAAAATGTTCCTGAGTTGTATCCAAAGATGGCAGAGAAAAAGAAAATCAACATTAATACACAAAATATAGCATACCAAAAATGCCAAACACAATATTATAAAAACCATCTAACTTCGAAAGCTATACAATAAATAAAAGAAAAGAAATTGACAAATTTCAATTAGAAGAAACACCGCAAGTCAGAAAGTCAACTTCATGATAGCTTTTTTTAGGCAGGTGATCATTTTTTAATATCTCCAAATATTTAAAAATGAGGTTTACGCCAAGACCTCATCAGAAATGAGGTTTTAGCTGAAGTCCCAGACACAATATAAAACACAATAACGCAGAAATGCATTATTCTACAGCACGAAAACAAAAGAGCACAAAATCAAAATAAAAGATGGCACATATAATAGAGAGGTTTCAACTTTCTAAATCAACCAATATCCAAACAGATTGATGCACTACGTTGGTGTTTAGAAAGAACCAATGATTCTGCAGTATTCAAAGTAAAAAAAAGGTATGATTCACACTTATATGTTCCTAACACCAACATATATACAAGCAACCCTAACCATGGATAAGTGAGACGAACTTAACAAAATTCTTCAACAAAAGATTTCAGAGAAGCAGTAAAAAAAAGTACCGGCGCAAAATAAAATCAAATAGCTATTAATAATAAAAATATTCATCAATCAAGAACGAATTAAGATAGAAGACTAATAGTAAGTCATATGCGACAAATCAATGAAATCTATCTATCAAGAACGTATCCAGGATTTTGGAACAGGGGGTAAGGGGGGGATATCACAAAAAAGCTAAGAAAACCCATCACGAATTTGTTTATATGTATTTTTTCGCAGAAGCAAAATGTATCGTAACTGATGGAGCCAGAAATCGTGACAATCAAAGAGGTTCACTAAATATAGACAATCCTGATAAGCAGGGATCGAGGGGGCGCTGGCTTCCCGCCACGTGGCGTACATCTTGTAGCACTACGTGTGACGCACAGCTCCATCACGCTTGATATAGTTCTGCCCAGCTTGGCACGCGCGCCCTGGTGTACCCCTTGACAGGAATACCGATATCGTTTCCCCTATCTATTCTGCAATCTGCATTAGTTACTATTTTTTTTTTATGTCTAGTATAGTTACTATCATAGTGACGGGTATTATCTTTTTCTATTATTAAATATTTCGCTTCATATTTATTACATACTATCAATGAAATCAATGAAAAATATTACTTTCAATGAAATATATCTATCAAGGGCGTATCCAGAATTTTTGTTAAGGGGGTAAGGGGGGGATAGCAAAAAAAATGCATCAGGAATTTGTTTATGTGCATTTTTTTTTATGTTTTCACAAGTAAGACAAAAATTTCGGGTTTGGATACGTCCTTGCAATCTTAACGATGAGAAGAAGAAATCAAAAATGTGAGTAATTCCGTGGTAAGCAATGTGCTTTAATTTCATTGAGTGAACTCCAACATGTTCTCATAAACCAGTCAAGTTGTTCCTTAAGCGTATCTCAGAAAGGGAAGCCAATTACCCCGCTTTTTTAAAACCTAATTGGCTCATGCGTGAAATTTCAAACCCACGAGATGTATGGAAACTCCACCTGATTGGTTCTTACTGGTTGGGATTTTAAGCCAGTAAAAGAATAAGAATTATTTAGTTACAAGAAAGCCCTTTGTTTGTCTTTGATACCACTTGGACACAATTAGGGTGACATTACTGACACCAGAGACAGTCAACAGGTACAAAGCAAAGGCAAAAAGCCTTCAGATTTTCTAAGAAAATTAGTATGACAATGAATCCCCCCCCTTCGTAAGCCAACTTAAGTTTAGTGCTTGTAATAGCTTCACATACTTTTTGATACAGCGTAAATAGAGCCAGGGGTTTGCTTCCAAAGATTATATTACTTGGTTCCATGTGTGGGCGACAGGATTTATGGGCATTCAGCCACTTTCTTCTAAACACTTATTTCTATGACAAATATATACGTGTAGAGTGCCCCCATAGTTAACACATGGAGACGGAAAAAAAACCTTTATTTGGCGTTCAAAATAATTTTTTGTGGTCTTTAAATTACGTAAATGATGCTTCAAGTATTCTAAAGCCTTTTTTTGGGTACTTCAACTGAATTCAATAATTTAATTCCTATCATCTCGGTATCTACCAAAAAGGATATTCACATCTTGAACATACTTGTGATGGAAAGTAGAACTAATTGTCCTAGTTGTAAACTTTGGAGGCTCGTATACATCTATAGGGGCGGGGGCCTAATATTGTCATCGAAAATCTAGCAAACGATTTTTTTTTATCAATTATGACTGGCACAAAAGCAAGTTTGTATCCTAGTTATGCTTTTTCAGCGACTGTGCCCCATTTGACCACTGTGTAAGGAGGAGGGAGGGGGTCAGCTCCTAAGCTTATTTTATCAATAACAATAGCATCGGAAGCAGTATGGCTGTAGTACTACAATCCAGAATAAAATTAATTGATCAGCTTTTTCCATGATTTTTGTAAGTAATATTAATATTAAACTGACATTAAATAATATGACTAATTATATCAAATAATAAGTAATATTAAACGGATTCTTTTCCTGGAAGCAAACGTTCGTTTCCACTGTTAGCAATTTTTCACAAAAATTCATTTAGACTTCGAAAATATAGCACTTTCCCTTCCACGAACAAAAAGAAAAAATGAAGAATTCAACAATTTAAGTAGCACATAAAAACACGTAAAGGCCGCTTTATATTGCTATTTTTTTTTATTTTCACATTGATAACAGTCAATCTATTTCACCTGATAATTATTTCACTCTGATTATGTCACACAGGTAACTGTTAGTTTTTTTTAAGTCACTTATTAATTTTCTCATAGCCATGTTAAGACATTGTCCACTTTTCCTGAATTAAGTAAAACATCATTCAAGATATCGTTTGAAAGTTCTTCTCCAAACTAAGAGATAAAAATAGACGCAAATTAATAATATAACAAAAAAATTAATAGTAAATATACATAGTTGATTATATATTAATAGTAAATAGTAATAGTAAATAGTAAATAGTAATAGTAAATAGTAATAATAATAGTAAATAGTAATAATAATAGTAAATGTAATAGTAAATAGTTGATTATAAATTAATAGTAAATATACATAGTTGATATATATTAGCTGATTATATATTAATAGTAAATAGTAATAGTAATAATAATAGTAGATAGTAATAGTAATAGTAAATAGTTGATTATAAATTAATAGTAAATATACATAGTTGATTATATATTAGTTAATTATATATTAATAGTAAATAGTAATAGTAATAGTAAATAGTAATAGTAAATAGTTGATTATAAATTAATAGTAAATATACATAGTTGATTATGCCATAATCATTTAACAATAGTGAATATAATCTTTCAATAGCAACTAATGTGATAATTTAATGATTAAGATAATTAATCTTGTATTATATTACTAGCAGGTTGCAGTGAGATTATGATTATATGATAGTTTAGCAATGATTAACCAAAATTCAACACAGATTCTTAAATTAATTGCAATTACTTATTAAAAAAGTGCAATTGTTATGCTCAATTATTTAATTAAATGATTTAATATAATTTAATATAATTATTTAATTAAATTAAATCAATTAAATTAAATTGATATTAAATTATTATTGTTAATGCCGTTCGGACAGCAAAATTCATTTTACGCGAGTAATTTGAAAATTGAAGAAATGGTCCAAGTCAAGTGGCTTAACATTTCTTCTTTATACGCCTATACTGAACAAAAAATTAGAACTGAAATAAAAAAAAAATCATCTTAAGAGTAAAAAATCTTGTAGTAACACAAAGCTTTAAAAGATAGGTTCTAACAGGATATTTTAATTTATCGTGAAAGAAATATACACAAAGAATTTTCTATCTAGAGCAGAACAAATTAGAGCTAACTGAGCTCTGACTTTCAATAAGTAAACAAAGAATTCAACAGGGTAAAATCAGTGGTATCGAACTTAATGCAATAATTGCAATGGCCTATTTAGCGCTAAGAAAATAAGCTTATTAAGCATAGGGTAAAATAATTTAGGTGCATAATAAATTGAAAAATAGGGCCTGATTTATTGATTAAAGCAAAGAGCATAAGGCACTTGTAAAGACCAACACTTCAAAACCATCTTTTTTTATTTATTCATCCGTTGATTTTTGAATTTAAAAAGAGGGAATAGTTGTGGGAAAAGTCAAAGTCATGGCCAATAGTAGAAAAAAGCCAAGACAGATTGTCCAATTAAGTGGGCAGCCCAGTTAATTTTACCCCTTTGATTGCCGTTGTTACTGTCTCCCATTTATGCTACACCTCTCCGTGCATGCATGTCCCCTCCACAATGCCGAACTAGAGTCGTACCTGTTGGAGGTTCTCCCTGGGGAACACACGCAGGTTGACTACGGGTTGACTAATTGAAAAAAAAAAAATTCGTCTTATGCATGTCACTCCACAATGCTGAACTAGAGTCAACCTATCTGTTGAGTTTATTAATTTTAGCACATATTACGGGTAACCTACAAGAATGAAAACTGGCGCTAGTGTCGACAAACAATCACCAACACCATCTAGCGTTTGGTGTTTCTTGCCCTTTTCCAGTGTAATAACAAGAGAAAATTAATTCACATATTTGTCAAAATTAGCTCAGTAATAAAAGTATTGGTGATTATTATCTGACACTAGTGCCAGTTCCTACACTTGCAATTTACTTATACTGTTTCGCCTGTCCATTGCTTTCCTCCTCTTTGACGTATGTGATGAAATGCTATTGGAAAGCAACACAGAAATTGGAAAATGTTTTAAAAATAGCTATGAAACAGTAGCTAAATTTTTTCGATCTTGAATTTAAACAGCAGCAATTGAATCACAACGAAAGCAATATTTTAATAAAAATATTTTAATATTTTAAATATTTTAATAAGACGACAATGAAAGCAATATTTTAATAAAATTAATGTCGGCTTTTAAGGGCTATAATGAGAGAAAGGTTGGTATGTCTAGGACACATTCTGCCGATGAAAGATGACAGGTTGCCAAAGAATACTCTTTTCTGCCAACCATCTAGAGCCAAGCGAAAAGCAGGTCATTCCCGAATTCGGTGGTAGGAGATCGTCAGGAAGGATTTAAGAGACACTGGAACATCTGGGGAGGGTGTAGAGAGCGAGGATTTAGAGAGATTGGGATGGAGAAGCGTGCGTAGTGTTGGCCTCAGGCGGATTGGTGATACAGTTAGTGGTTAGTAATAGTACTATGCATAGAAAAGGGCTGAAACATTGACCATTCTATGACAGAGAAATCCAAAATTTGAAGCGCAAATCCTTAGGTGATGAAAACTGTAATTATATATTAATATTATATTTTCGGAGTAATCAGTGTATATTTTTATACTTTTTATAAACTTCATATTTTGATTATATTTTTGAAGTCCGCACTAATAGCTCAAAAACAACTAAATTTTCGATGATATACACAAAAAATTTAACTTTTTTTGGTCATTATTTCTGTCGTATTTAGTTTTGATTATGTCATCCAGTTATATTTTGAGTTTTTTTTATGTTTGATAATGGATCATAAAAATAAAATTAATTATTATTATTATTTTGATATGAGTTTTTGGCCAAAATGTCCGTCAATCAGTTTTTTTTAATAAATATATATACTAGACCGTCAATTATAATAAAAAAATCACTATTTATTTTCTCGATATGATTATCCAATCAAATATGAAATACAAGGGTACGTGATGGGGAGGGGGATTGAAGCCCAAGACCCCCAGTGGATTTACATTACAAATAAGCGGCTAGTTTTAACAGCCTATACCATAAAAACGACTATTCGACTTGAACAATTAAACAATAAATTTATTTATTTAAACTATAATTATTTACCTCAAATATAGCTATTTAACTGTAAACTCTATTCTTAAATATTTATTTTAATTATTTAACCACGTTGTTTACTTTCACAATAAAACAAACTTTAAACTAAAAATTTGTTCAATTGTCATGTATATCTCTAGTCAGACAAATATGTTGACAAGTAAGCTAACCAACTGGTTTTTGGATAGGGCCATAAAGAAAAAACAAAGGCCATAACACATAAAGAAGGACATAACAAATAACCATTTTGAAACACAATAGCAACTTAAAATAAATAGCATTGATCATACCTCCAAGGTAGGCACCAGGTCATCGGTAGTATCCATGGCAGCAGGCATGCTAGTTTCCACCATGTCTGCATTGTTTACAGAGCTAGGTCCATCTACAGAAAGGGGGAAAAGGAAGCTTTGGAATTAAATATGAACAAACAAAATAAAATAAAAATCAACAAGAAAATAATTATAGCAAAAGAGGGAGTTGTTACAATATTACTGAAAAAAAAAAAAAAAACGGTAAAGAATACGGCACTAGACTTTACAGTTCCTACCGGCGGGGGTGATCTCCCTTTCATGATCCTTTAGCCAGAAAGTAAAATGGGGGGAACAGCCATAAAACGGACAGCGAGAATCAGAACGTATCAAAACTTGAAACAAAGAACAGAGCATTGTGCTCTCAGAAGACAAGCGACAGCAAGAATACGAATAAGTCAAAAATGAAAGCAAAAGAAACACATATTACGTTAGAAGAGCAATATTATCACAATGATCGATGCTAGCACACTGAGGCGCAAAACCCAGTACAAACCTACGAAGATGCCGTAAACTAGGCAAGTGTTAATTACAAATCAATGGGACCCTTCACCGTCATATGTATTCCCTGTAGAGCCCTCCAGTTTTACCGAGGTAAGAGTAGCAAACAAAGGTGATTCATTTGGAGGTTACTAGATAACACAAGATATTTATTTCAAAAAGATCACCATCACAAGCCCTCAAAGGGCCGAATTCGGACTTCGGAGTCGACTAACAAAGCAAACAAAGCAAAAAGCACTAATAATAATGAACAAAAAATTATGAGTCAAACAAAAAAAAATCGGTCAAACTAAACTTGAACAAATACAAGTCAGAAAAAAAGGGAAGGGGACAAAAAAAATCTAATAATACAGAAAAGAACAAGAAATAAACATATATATCTACAAATTAAAAGGGACACTAAAAAAAGTCCAAAAACTCACAAAAAAAGAACGAAGCATAAAACACACGAAAAACATATATGAATTAAAAGGGAAACTAAACCAAAACAGCGGGGGGCAAGCAAATTAGTGCAACGACCTAAAGCACCTCACATGAAAAAAGGGGGGGAGAAACTAGTTTGGTATTTTATTTATTTTTTCTGTGATGAAGGGGACAAAGGTTTTTTCATATCTGGAAGTAACGCAGTGAATGGGGGACAAAACTGGGATAGACTCAGAAACAGCTCGAGGCTGTCGTAATCTGGATGGTGAGTGACTTTTGGGGAAAATACTTGCCGTCCGAGGGTTCGTTATTGCATTTTTTGAAAAACGGAGGCACAACGACGACCTCCTTCGCTCAAGGGTTTCCAAACTAGCTTTTTTTAGGAGCAGAGAGTAAGGCACCTTGCCTTCTTTGAAAATTATTCACAAGGCTCTTTTTTGGATTGACTCAATTTTGTCTGATTCTTCACGGGAGATGCCAGGGTGCCAAACTGGACAAGCATATTCAAGATGCAGGCGGACTAAAGACGTGTACAACCTTAAGGAGTGAGAAGGGGGACGCTATATTTATTGTGATGTGATGATATAATGTTGTGATGATTCTTCTATTTCCTATAATTAATTATTCAAGTTCTAGAATTTTCAGTTTCTTACCTTCTATAATTCCGGCTCAGATAGACAAATTTGATATGCTGAGCTAGTATCTTTTAAAGTGTGTTTGTTAATAAGTGCATTATATAAAATAATTATTAGTTGTTCTTAGAACGGCATACCGTTCTAAGAACTATAAACATCGACAGGGCTAATGTCTGGGCCAGATTATAGTAACACTTGTAGATAAATACAACATTACGCACGATAAAAGCACCAATTATGCACGGCGTTTTTATTTTTCAAGTCTAACTTTCAAGCATAAAATTTTTTATTAACCAATCAGAGTCAAGAGTTAAGGCATAATTTTCAAAACTAGAAGAAATTGATGTTGGGAACATCAGTTTTTCAATCTGTAACAAGAGAATAGTTGCAAATAGATTAGTGCTCATACATGAGTCCGAAATGCTACGTTCTTTTGTTATTGGTTATTTCACTTATGAGAAGATATTCATCTTCAAAGTCATATACATAAATATCCGAACTCATGTATGTAATAACAAATCTTTTTGTTATTACAAATTTTTTTAATTTTTAAAATTTTTTAGACTGTCTGAAAGCATAACTGTCTGTTACTCGCCAAATTGTTGAATTTTTAGACAATTTTTTTGTCTAAAAGGCGATTTTTTAGACAAATGGTAGCAATAAAATAGCTTTCATGGTCATCATCTATGATCCTAACGCACGACTCCTTAAATTAAAGGACTCCATTAAGGAGTCTTTTAATGGAACCATGTAAGTTAATAAGGTTTTTCATAAAGTTTAATACCCTAAAGTTTGTCCCGTTCACACAAAGATTTCACCCTTTTTATTTTACAGCAATTTTTTCGTCGCAAATAACCGAAGTTCATCAAACATGGAGCTGAGAAAATCATCTTCTTAAGTTTTTTTTTCCTTTTAAAAAGTTAGTTTTAAATCAAAACATTTTTCAGTCTAATCTGCAAAATATCGAAACAAGTAGACACGATAATATGTATAAGACCTTGTTAATATACTACGTATATGTCATTTATTTGAAATTCCTCAGAGGTCTTCTGTTATTGAATGAACTTTGCTTACTTTTTTGAAAAATCAAACAGTTTTTTTTGGAAGGGGCGCTGGATTTCCCAGCATTAAAAACAAAGATCACAAATTAAATTAAAAAAAACAAACAAGTTTTTTCAAATGAAAGTAAGGGGCACAATTAAAACTTAAAACAAACGGAAATTATTACGTATATGAGGGAGTTCGCCCTCTCGTCAATATCCCACTCTTTACGTATAAAGTTCTTTTTTTAGTACTTTCAAAAGAGCTATTTATTCTAATTAAACGAACTTTGTGATTCAGAGGTCATTCTTAAAGAATTGCAATGAAATTCGAACTTCTCTGGAATATAACAGCTGTATGTGGGAGCTCATGATAAAATAAATTCTTCATATGGTGAAGTCTTGAAGTGTCAGCAATGACAAGATTCCTCAACAACCTTTAGAAAGTCCGAAGTTTAATATTGCCTAGCCTATTAACATATAGCCTATTAACATAACATATAACATAGCCAACTTTCGACATTCAAAGTATTTTTTTTTTCCTGTTTCGCCTGCTCATTATTCATAAGCTTCACATCCCTAAAATCAGCTTTATCCCGGTCAAAGTATCACTCAAGCGGTCCCCTCCTCCTCGTCTTTGAATCCAAATTAATAGCGGATTTTATCACATAATCAGGGGATGTGCAGTAAAATTAATATTTACAATTCAGCATTATTAGTAATATCAGCTTTTTCTCGTCTAGCCCCCTGACTAAACAACTAAGTTCCTGTATCCCGTTACCGATGTTAGTGTTTCCGTTACAAAAGGGTTCTATTCCACACCAGTAACAGATGCGGATCTAAGTAGCTTGTCCGAGGTAACGGATACGTCAGAGGCTTAAAAAAGAGAGACGGCGGACCAAAAATTACATTAATAACATTCATGTCGACTTATTTGTATCAAACACACGTATGAAATATAATTTTTATTTTTTATTTTTTACCTGCTTGACCGATGGTTCACGAAGCGGTCTCCTGATTCTCTACAGGGTTGACCAAACAGCGAATAGAAGGGACAAAACCGAAAAAAGACCCATTAAACTCATGTTGAATTATTTGGACCAAATTAATGTTTAATAAAACTAACTCATTTTTAATAGCGATTTTCTTGTCAAAAAATTTTTTTTTTTTATTTTAGTTTTGTATTAGCCTTATTTTCAGCATTCGTTATTTCAACAAAATAATTATTTTACAGGTATGATATTTTATTTATTTTCAGTTTTGTCTTCAACCAAAGAGCACTTACTTAAATCAGTGTCAATGCTATGATCCATAGTATCATCAATGCTTGCCAAAAAATCTTCTGGGGTATGGGGCATACTATAATTGGCTGTCATGCCCAAACCTGAGTCAGTTGATTCTTGTCTTGCATGAGGATAATCTTGAGAAGGGCTAGCTACTTGGGCAATGGGTGAACCAACCTAGGAAGAAGGTATTATGATTAACAATGTTGTATACCCAATATATACCAATACTCTCATGTTATGAATGAACAGAAAAAAACTGGTGTCTGCCGGGAAAACATGAACTTTAATGCAGTAAAGTGTTTCAAATGAAAAAAAGAAACCTAATTTGTGTAGGCTATAAGAATTCCAAAGGAAAATATAACCTAAAAAAAACAAAGGCAAAAAACGAATATACGACGGCGAGATAACAAGTGTAAAGGGCTAATGTCTGGGCAAGATTATAGTAACACTTGTGGATAAAATCAAAATTACGCATGAAAAAAGCACCAATTATGCATGGCGTTCTTTATTTTTAAAGTCTAACTTTCAAGCACAATTTTTTTTATTAACCAATCAGAGTCAAGAGTTGAGGCATAATTTTCAAAACTAGAAGAGATGGATGTTTGGAGCATCAGTTTTCCAATCTGTAACAAGAGAATAGTTGCAAATAAATTAGTGCTCGTACAAGAGTCCGAAGTTCTGCTCCTATGCATATTTGTGGCGCATGCAGAACTGATTTCGTGTCTCTGGATATACGGCTAGAGACTGGAGAACTACATGCACCTAAGGACGGTTGGGTTAGTAGCCCTCTTCCTACAACTGATTGCTACAAAAGGAACTAAAAAAGCCTCGAATACCTCACCCACTTTCCCTATTGGACTGCCAAAGGACGCACCCTTTCGAGCATCGCTGACCAACATAAATGTTGCCACCTGGAATGTATTGATACTGAACCAGTCTGTTTCAAAGCTTCTCTTAGCGACAGAATTAAAAAGATACAAAGTGACAACTGCCAGAATAGCAGAAACTCATCTCATTGAAAGCGGTAAAGAAGACATTGGAGAAGGACGGACACTGTTCCAGTCTGGCGGATCTCAAAGAGGAGGGGGAGTCGATTGTTCTCAACAGCTTTGCTCGGAAGGCTTTACTGTCATTCAAGCCTATTTCATCACGTCTACTGAGAGCAAGAATCGATGGCAAGCACAGGAAGATAACTATTCTTACTTGCCATGCACCATTAAACAAACTGTTGACGAAACAAAGGACGACATCTATACGTTACTGTCCTCTAAGCTCTCCATTGTGGCGCCAAATGACTACCTATTAGTTCTAGGAGATTTTAAAACAAGAGCTAAGAGCTCATATGGCACTCGTGACGAAGTCGGAAAAGTCAAGAGCTCATGTGACATGAGCTCTAGCAAAATTCTAAGAATCAATAGCTTAATTTAAAAGGGAAATCAGAGGCTTATTGCCTCTGTCGCTTAATGTCGGTCGGAATTTAAAATAAGAGCTCTGAGACATGAGGTCCTTCTAAATATCAAAATTCATTGAGATCCTATCACCCACTCGTAAGTTAAAAATACCTCATTATTCCTCTCCCTTCAGCCCCCCCCCCCAGATGGTCGAATCGGGTAAAACGACTTTATCAAGTCAATTTGTTCAGGTCCCCGACACTCCTACCAATTTTTCATAGTACTAGCACGTCCAGAATTCGCACCGAATTCGCCAGAGCACTGTGCCCCCTAACTCCCCCAAAGAGAGTGGATCCAGTCCGGTTTCATCAAGCAAGTATCTACGACATTTGCTTATTCTACAAACCAAGTTTCATCCCGATCTCGCCACTCTTAGCATTTTCCAAGATTTCCGGTTTCCCCCTCCAGCCCCCCCCCCCAATGTCACCAGATCTGGTCGGGATTTAAAACGAGAGCTCTGAGACATGGGTTCCTTCTAAATATCAAATTTAAAAATATCTCACGAACGGTCACCCGTTCTTAAGTTTAAAACACATAAATTTTTACCTACTCTCCCATTACCTAATTTTCCGAATTAAAACCCTCTCCAACTCTCCCAAAGAGAGCGAATTCAGTCCGGTTATGTCAATCACCTATCTAGGACTTGTGCTTATTCTTCCCACCAAGTTTCATCCTGATCTCTCCACTTTAAGCGTTCTCCAAGATTTCAGGTCCCCCCCCGCAACTCCCCCAATGTCACTTTATCCGGTCGGGCTTCCAAATAAGAGATCTTAGTTACGTCGTCCTTCTAAATATGAAATTTCATTAAGATCAGATCACTCCTTCGTAAGTTAAAAATACATCAATTTTTCTATTTTTTCAGAACTAAGCCTCCCCCCAGCTCCCCCGAAGAGAGCAAATCCGTTCCGGTTATGTTAATCACGTATCTAGGACTTGCGCTTATTTTTTCCACCAAGTTTCATCCCGATCTCTCAACTCTAAGCATTTTCCGAGATTTTTGGTTCCCCCCTCCAACTCCCCCCAATCTCACCGGATCCGGTCGGGATTTAAAATAAGAGCTCTCAGGACACGATATCCATCTAAATATCAAATTTCATTAAGAACCAATCACCCGTTCTTAAGTTAAAAATACCTCATTTTTCTAATTTTTTCGAATTAACCGTCCCTCACCCCCCCCCCCCCAAGAGGGTCTAATCGGGGACTATTTCTAATTTAATCTAGTCTATTCACTGATACCCCTGCCAAATTTCATCGTCGTAGCTTATCTGGAAGTGCCTAAACTAGTAAAACCGGGACCGACAGACCAACAGAATTTGCGATCGCTATATGTCACTTGGTAAATACCAAGTGCTATAGCCAGTATCGATAACATCTCTGGTCTTTACGTTACAGATGCTGCAGCCGTGACAGTGAATACATTGAATGATAATGGTAAAAGGCTGTTAAATTGCTGCATCACCCACGCCCAATCAGTCACAAATTCACGGTTTGTGAGAAAAGACATTGTGAAGTACACATTGTACAGTAACGATGACAAGAAAAAAGATGCTCGACTTCACTAATATTAGACGACGCTGGCTCTTGTCTGTCCAGAACTGCCACTCATACTGCGGTACCGAGCTCGACAATCCCTATTACCGTCTGGTTCCTGCAAGGATTAAACTTAGACCTCGGGCAAAAAAGAGCAACTCCTCTTCCTCCAAGAAAATGGAATCTTTCGATTGCAGTACGATCCCTTCGCGAGGGGTATATGATTGAAGTTTTAACGACTTTGAGGTGATCCTACGGTGTTCAGAAAGCAACTCAGCGTGGAAAACTTTTAAGAATAATTTTCTCACAACAGCAACAGAAGTAGTGGACTCAAAGCAGCGAAAAAAAGAAAGATAAGATCAGCAGCCAGACACTAGAAGCAATCGAGCAGAAGACGGCGAGCGAGACTATCAGAGGATATGACGCTCAATAGACAGCTCAACAAATAGCGGAATTATATGCTCCACAAAGACAAGAAAGACTTTATAGCGGGCAAAGTCACTGAGCTCAAGTTAGCTGCCCAAAAGAAAGACATTCGCATAACATTCAAGATCCTTTGTGAGCTGACCAGCCAACAGACCATGACATCCACAAGCCCGAAAGCAGCGAATGGAGAAACAATATACGATCAGTCACAATGTGTAGGTCTATGGGAGAAACACTTCAATGACCTACTAAATTTCTATCTTCCTCGTGGTATTGACTCAGGCTCGTCACCTGAGGCTCGACGAATACATCTTACAGTTGATATTCAACAACATCTGGTGCAACTGAAGCAACCGTCAGAAAGGAAAAAAGGAATCCTTGTGCCAGTGTTCAAGCACAAGGACAGCAAGACAGACTGCAGCAACTACCGCGGTATTACCCTACTGTCTGTTCCTGGAAAGCTTTTTGCGATGTTGTTGCTGAAACACACAACAAGTTTTCTACACGCTTTGCGCCGCTCTCAACAAGCCGGGTTCATGTCAAGAAGATCGATAAATAGCAGATGCATACAGTTAGACAGATTGTTGAGAAGACATTAAAAAAAAGCGCATATAGCTTTCGTTGACTTCCGTTCTGCCTTCGATTCTGTAGGCAGACAATCCCTCTTGACAAGATAGGCCAAACTCTTGAGTTACTTTTGTAGTTTGATGAAGGTAGCTTCAAATTGTAAATGTTAAATAATTGTATATTATATGTTTTAGGTTAATCTATTTTAGTTTTCTATATTTTTTTTATTTAGCTTTATTATATTTTTTTTTTTAGCTTTAGTTTTTTTTACACTGACGCCTTGTTAGATACGGACGAAATATTCGTTTGATTTATTTTTCTGTTTTTCTTCATTTTCATTTACTGGCCATAGACCAGCTTTTCGTCTTTATATTTATTTCTTTGTGTTTTTTTTGTCATGGCTGGCCAGTTCGGCTTTAGATCTCTTATGTGATAATATATTTACAAAGGTTGAAAGCCCAAGAACGTGATTGGCGAGAGTCAAAGGTCTGAGCATGCAGGGAAAGGCGACAAATAGCCATCAAGGTAGTCTTATGTTATATTCTATATATATATATATATATATATATATATATATATATATATATATATATATATATATATATATATATATATATATATATATATATATATAAAATTTCCCCAAACACAAACAATCAAAATCTCGGGATAGCCATTTAAAAAGATCCGGAAATTATGTCTTTGAGGATGACAACGCCCCCACAGTCCTAAGGACAAGGGTTGTAAGTTATGCCGTGGGGGCATAGAAGGTTTTTATAGAAAGGGTGGTCCTATAAACTTCAGAAGGGGGCTCATTGGATTAGTAATCAGAAGATCTAGTGGCTTTTTTAAATACAATTTTAAATGCAAGTGAAAAAATAGATCAAATAATGTGGTAATTATACTGATCTTAACGAACTGTGGGTCTTGGACTATAAAACATAAAATAAAAGCGAAGTAAAAGCAGAAGGTAGTAAAGCATCATGAAAAGCAAAATAAAATATCATGTACTTGTTGTCCAGAAGCCACTCCTCTTTGTATCAATTGGATGGAAGCAGTTTGTTGTTGTTGCAAAGCGGAGTTAGTTCCAACAGTGGAAGATGATTGCTGTCCACTCACGGTTTGTTTGAGGTTATTTATGAGTGAGGGTGGTGAGGCAACGGTTGAATGGTTTTCTTGATGACGAATCTTTCCTTGCTCTCTTGCCATCTACAATTGGTTGAATCTTAATAAAACAATTTTACAAACTATGAAAATATAAACAGTTAGCTCTGATGGAAGTAAAGAACACAATTAAAACTTAAACCAAACATTAATGATTGCTTCCCACCTAACACAGTATGTAACTAGTAAAACTAGTGCAAATAAAAATACTAGTGTAATTATTTGCACTAGTTTTACTAGTTACACTAGTATTTTTATTTGCACTAGTTTTACTATTAAGAAACCAGAAAACGATTTGCCCGCATCGTTTAAAACGCCAAATCAAAAAAGACAAAATATAGTCATCTTCTATTGATGAGAGGATATGTTGCCAAAAATTCTGATTTAGCAATGCGTCTGGGGCAAACAAACAGCGAGAAGGGATGAGAAATATTTCAAATTCACACCAACACATTTTTGGGCAGGAGAAGGGGGCCTGGCTACTATTTTCCGATATTTGCGGCTGGTTCCTTCAGCCACACCCATGGGAGGGGAAAGGAGAGAATCCCATTTCAAAGAAATCAATTTGAAGTTCCGATTCTCTGTTCCCCTTATGTGAGAGCAAACCCCGAGGGGAGGACCCTCTCAAATACACTCTGTTATATATTCGTGATTTCTGTCTTCCTTTATGTCGGGGCAAACCCTGACAAAATATTGAAAAATATTAAAAAGCGAAATTACGGAAAGCTTCAAAGATGAAAGTAAGATGGAAGAAGTAAGATGGAAGTAAGATGAATGACTGTGAGATTCATATGCGCAGAATCTCTTTCAGGGGGGGAGTAGGGGGGTACGCAACTTTAAAAAAACAAACTTATAAGACATTACGGGAACAATCACAAGAATGTCAAAAATTTTGAAGAACCAGGTCAAGGCGCAATCCCCTTCCATGAATACGGATTAAATAATTTAGCAATGGAAGTGATGCAAAACCTGACTTTGGTAACACAGAACATAAATTTAAAGAAGAAAAAATCAAATTATAAATGGATATTTTTTCTCATTACTATATTGTAGTGGTTCGCTGACCGTTAATTCAATTCTCAAGACATGTGAAAAATTTCCCGGCACGCTTGAAAAGATCTTACAACACAGCAGCTGAGAATTACCATCACATAGTACACATCTCAATGCACAATTTGATCAGCTAACACCACCATCAACACTTAGTTCCAAAATATACCAAAAGTAAAAAACAGTAAGAAAAGAGACACACCAACTTAAAGGTACAAGGTATAAAGCAGAAGGAAAGTTGTTGGAAAGCAAACCAAAGTATAAAAAAGAAAAAAAAAGACAGAAACAAAACGAAAGTTTTTGCTTACAAGACCATAATTCCATTTTTACAAAGAACAGCAAAACAAAAACCTCCACAAAAAAGGAAAAGCTAAGCCAATTAAAATTTTACACTGGAAAGTGTGGGATTTAATGATGCCACTTCAGAAGATGAGATCAGAATAACTTAGTTTGGAGGCCCCACCTGGGGTTTTAGGGCCTAAGCCTATCGTACTAATATATAGACATGTTACAGCTTTTTGGACCAAAATTATTCATGAAACAGTCCCCAATACAAGAACAACTTATTGATATTGGAATTACGCCAGAAACTGCATAGAGGATCCAAGTGGGGGAGGGGGCAAATAATATTTGTTTAGACTAAGTGCTGATACCTTATTTATTCTTTTTCTAACTTTTTATTTATCAAGAAAACATACCGACAACTATTATTGTTACTTTAACATTAGATTGTTACTTTAACATTTGGACGGCACATACAAAGGTTATTACCTTTGTACATGCCGTCCAAAGGGGGTCTAATGTTAAAGAGGGAGGAGCAGGTTCTACTAGAGAAGTGGTTCTCAAACTGTGGTACGCGTGCCCCTTGGGGGTACGCACAAATTTTTAGGGGGTACACGGCCGGCCAACAAAAACAAACAAAAAACCCTTTAACTCTAGGATTGCCAATTTTAGCTATAGTTTACTTAGTACCAGTAACTGAGAAGGGGTACCTAAAATGTTTTGTGGGTAAAAAGGGTACAGTGTCAAAATAAGGTTAAGAACCACTGCTCTAGAGGTCCACAATCCCCCCAAACGTCAAGATTTTCGATTAATTCTTAAGAACACAACAAACTAAAATGAGTAAGCTAAATAGATGAACTATATAAACAAATAAAATACCGTTACTATATAAATAAATAAAACAAACTAATAAAATAAATTAATAAGAAAATGTTTAGAAAAAGTGTACAGTAAATAAGAATAGTACCTATACTTATAAAACGAAATGAAAATATAGAAAAAGGCATAATATTTCAAACAAAACAGCAGAAAATAAAAAGTCTTTTATTCACTAATAATAATACAAGACTGAATATTTCGGCTTGACGTCCGAAAGTCATTATCAACAGGAATAAAAAAACAAAAAAAAAACAACAAAAAAGACAAACAGAAAACTTCACAAAAACTTAACAAAAAACCTTTAAAAAACATCAAAAATTTGTTTATATGCATTTTTGTTAAGTTCTTACGAGTCGAAAAAAATTTTTAAGGAGGGATTTCTAACAGACAAAAGACAAACAAAACTAAATTAAACAAAACATATGTACAAGCTTTTAATAATTCAAACAGTGGTAATGCAAAACGTAACTGCGGTAACACAAAGCATACATTTTAAAGAAAAAGAAAATGAAATTACAAATTGTTATTTTTGTGAATTTTCATCGTTTGTGTTTTTGCCTTCTCTTTAATTGTTCTGTTTAATGTAGCTTATTTTTGTTTGACTTTTTTTCATGACTTTTGACTTTTTTCTTGTAATTACAATTTGTGAAAAGAAACACCATTTTATTCATTGTATTATTTGAAATATTATACCCGTTTTCCTATATTTTCATTTCGTTTTATTTGTAAATGGAAAGCCAGTGTAGTCTAGTAAATTATTTAACAGTACCTGTTGCATAATAAGCTGCTGTCGTTCTCTGAGGCGCTCTCTCTCATTTTGCAACCGCTGAAGACGCAACTTTTGCTGTTGTTGCTACAAATAGAAAAAGTTATTTACTAAGGATTACCAAACAAGCCCAAACATGTAAAAGTAATATTTAATGTCAAAATCGAATATATTCTGCCCCGAGCAATTCTATCGATACTTAAAGCAGTCTGTCAGACAAAAAAAAAGAAAAAAAAAAAAAAAAAAAAAAAAAAAAAAAAAAAAAAAAAAAAAAACCTGAAGAACAAAAAAAAAAAAAAACCTGAAGAACAAAAACAGAAAAACGAAGATCGTGAATGACGTTTTATAAGGCCAATAAAAATACAAGACCAATATTCCGGGAAGACAAGCGCTTCCTCTTATAGCACCGAAGAAAGGAAGTCCTCCCGAAATAGTTTGTCCTCTGGGGAGTTTGTCCTACCGAATTAGTTATCCTACCGTAATAGTGTTTTGTCTCGTATTTTCGTTGGCCTCATAAAACCCCATTCTCGGTCTACATTTCTTGATTTGTTATTCTTTGTTATGGCAAGCTAAGGGTATCTCCAGCGGATACCCTTTTGTGAGGATAGAAGAAACACACCCTGCCCTCGGGAAATTTAACAGGCTTTGCTGCTAGCAATAAATAATCACATGAAAGTTACCAGAAAAGTGAATATATATTATTTAAGCATTTCAAATGATTTTGTGATGAATTCCAAATTCCTTCTCTTTATAAGATATATATTCTTTACATTCCCGTCAAGACCCACGATTTAAGATTAAAACGAAATCAAATTTAGAAGAATAAAATCTATCATAAAAAGTGACAATTTACCATTAGGATGAACGGAAGAGAGAAGAGCTTTACTACTTATGGTTTTTAATTAAATAGACACCCAAAACGCATTTCATGACCGTTAAAAAATGACAACAAAAGGTAGCCCTCGAGCTAGAATTACTAAAAAATGTTTGCCCTGATACTTTTTTTTTACCCGCCAATACATTTAAAAGCAAACAAGACCTAAATATACAAACACTTCACAGATAGAAGCACTTCACTTTATTAAGACAAGAACAAGGACACTTGTGAGAAAAATAGCTCACTGTAAATATACGATTCAGCTACGCTCTTTTCAATCACCGAATAAAATTTATATCGCGTTATGAACCCAACAACAAACAAACAGATAGTTAATAAATGATAAAAAAAGAAAGAAGAAGAAGAATATTCACAAAAAATGCTTCCGATAAACCAAATAAAGGAGAAAAAGAGAACTTTAGAAAAACAAACGGCTAAATCGGGATTAGGATCAAAATAACTTTTTTGGGAGGGGGTCAAACCACGAGAAAATCATCTTTTAGTATACCATTTTTCTATATTTCAAGACAGATCCTTCAATCACACCCAAGAGGTACAACTTATCATAACTACCAGTAACGACAACAAGAGGATTAATAACTCCATATACTCGTCCAAGATGAGAGACTACGACGGTTCTTGCAATGCCTATAATATTAAGCACGGATTATCGTGTAATCGGATAATCGTATTATACGTTCATCGTGTTATCGGACTTCATTGCGCTACTTTCTTTAAATAGGGTTTATTTGGCCAATATTTGTTGCCTTTATATGAACCAACTGTCGATGATAGTTGAATTAAAATCAAGTAGTTGTGGGCTTCAAGCCATGGCTAATTGTAGAAAAAGCCAGGACAGATAGTCCGAGTGAGCGCCAGGCAAATCTGGCATAAGCTCTTATTAGGATTGTATAAAAATGATGTCAGTTCATTTGTTGATAGATAAGTCTATCTATCACCCATCCATGCGTCATTCATAGAGCAGAACTAAGGTAGATAGTCACAGAACTAAGGGATGAAAGAATTGGATTGATTTTGGGTTGATGCGTGACGGACAATGTCCACTGGACTTGTATACAAAATCTGGGACTGAATTGACTTGGACTCACAGACAAACAAGTAAAAACTTTGCCGCTTGTAGTCTAAAGGTGGAATACGGTGTCATAGGATTGACACATGACCAACAAGTTCTCTGGACTCGCAGACAAACGGTGAAACCTATAGTTTTCCAAGTATTTGATTGAATGGCATGGGTGAACGGCGGGAGTAAGTATGACTCTTGGACAAATACTTATTTGTTAGCTTTTAGAAAACCACGCATAAGAGATAATGATAAAGCCATAAAATAGGCTAACTTTTGTACATAGGATGGGGTAATATCTAGCTCCTTTAGGGAGAAGGGGGCGAGGGCTGGGACACAATGGCAACAATTACTAAAAATAGGAAGAGCATTTAATGGAAAACCTACTGATATATTACTTTTTCTATCTTACTCTAATCTATAATACACTTTAACCAAAAGTTTAGTGTAACAATCAAGCTGTAATAATCTAAATTGTTAGTGTAACAATCTAAAAGTTTAGTTGTAACAATCAATTAGTGTACAATCAAGGTAGACCAAAATGCAGGCAGATAACAAGACAACTATAAGACAACTGTTTTTTAAAGAGAGTACAGCCGTTATTGATCCAGCAAAGAATTCAAGTTGTAGAATCGGACTTCAACTCAGACCATTTAACAGCAAATTCTCTTTGGCTTCAAGCATAATAACATTTTCAATTTAAATCTTTTGAAAGGCAATCGGTAAATAAAATACTGGTTTTTACCTATTTTCATTTTCTTGTTTACCTGTTTTCTTATTTTAAACACTCATTACACAAATACAACTTGAGCGTAAAGTTCAGGGTGGCAGTCTATTATTACAGATGCTATTTTAGATTAACTATTTACTTTAAATAAGCTTGACTTCACGAGACAATGGATTTACTATTTATATTATAGAACGTAGAAAACTTCGAAGACCATACTGCCTTTCCATGACGAAAGTAAAACAGTTCAAAATAGGGATGAAACCTTTTAATTGACAGCGAAAATATATAAAAATTATTTAACTGGATATTTCGAACACATATACAGTGTTCATCATCAGCAGTAAAAACAGTTTTACTGCTGATGATGAACACTGTATATGTGTTCGAAATATCCAGTTAAATAATTTTTATATATATTCACTGTCAATTAAAAGGTTTCATCCCTATTTTGAACTGTTTTACTTTTATTATAGAACACTGTATTTATACACTATATTCAGTAAAGAGAAGGAAAAGGAAGGAGAAGTTCACCAAAGACATTTGTTAAAGGAAAAGAAAAAAGAAAAGGAAGGAGAAGTTCAGCAAAGACGTTTATTAAAGGAAAGAAAAAAAGGAAAGGGAAAAAGAAAAGGAAAGAGAAGTTCATCAAAGACATTTGTTAAAGGAAAGGAAAAAAGTAAAAGGAAAAAAGTAAAAGAAAAGGGAAGGAGAAGTTCAGCAAAGATGTTTGTTCAAGGAAAGGAAAAAAAAGCAAAAAGAAAAGGAAGGAGAAGTTCAGCAAAGACAATTTGTTAAAGGAAAGGAAAATGGGAAAAGGGAAAAAGAAAAAGAAGGTGAACTTCAGCAGATATTTGTTAAAGGAAAAGAAAAAAGGAAATAGAAAAGGAAGGAGAACTTCAGCAAAGACAATTTGTAAAAGGAAAGGAAAATAGGAAAAGGGAAAAAGAAAAAGAAGGCGAACTTCAGCAGATATTTGTTACAGGAAAGGAAAAAAGGAAAAAGAAAAGGAAAAGGAAGGAGATGTTCAGCAAAGACGTTTGTTATTTTTGTAAGCTTCTGTTTTAATTGGATACATTGGAAAATCCCTTAAAATTGGTTAAATTTTTATACTGAAATCAAAGACATGCAAAAGAATGTATTTTGGAAGGAGGGTAGGAAGGTGTCACAAGCCCAAGGTTTTCTAACTGCTTTCTTGCCCGATTGAAATACAAAAAGGAGAGCAGAAGGAATGAGAGGCTGCTTAAAAATTGCAAGACAGCACTTAACAAAAACTTACAGGCAAAATATAATTTTAAGTTGAAAAACAAGTCGTTAACTGGACTTGGCGGCTTTTGCAGACCTGTTTTCATGTCATACTAGGCCTATGAAAAAAGGAAAGCAACAAGATGAATTTCCAAACCTGCTGAGATTGAGCTGTACTGACTGTCGGAGAGCTGGATGTTTGATTGAGCATCGCTGGATTCACAACCATTGGCGGTTTTTGTAGATGCTGAGCTGTGGGTACAATGAAAGATATTATACATATACCTTAAATTTCACGATTATAAATACAAATAAATTAGCAACGGCCACATGACCAAATTCATTTAGCACTTTATCTAGAAATCCAGTTGAGGAGGGAGGTAGAACTAAAATTACTAGAGATTCTAGGGTGGACTTTCGCTTACTTTTGTGCAGTTTTCACTTAAATTTTTGCTTGTTTGTCAGGAAACAAGAATTCAAAATGTCAAAATAGTTACATAAATGTGCATTTTATAATGGCAAATGTATGACTTATGAAGATTTATTTCGTCAAAATTGAAATCAAACAACAGGTATGGGAGGGATGCAGCTTGGACCTCGAAAACCCCCAGGTACACCCATGTATAAAAACAACCCAAAATGTGCCCAAGGCTCACCACCCCTCTATCAAAACACTGAGCATATACCATACATCTATTATCTGAATAATAGACATTGGATACCAGATAATATTGAAAAGGCAGTGCACTACAAAAGCAGCCGAACAAGAACTGCACAGCTAACAAGAATTGCGGTATTGTTACTGCTGCTATTAGAGTTGCTATATACAGAGATTAATTTAAAATCTTCTTCTAGAAAAGAAGTTTTTCAAATAAAAGTAAAGATGTCCATAATCTTCCAATCGTTAAATAATCTCCGAAGCGTAAAACTACCACAAATCACAGAAATTACAATAAATAACCGAGTCAAACTAAAAGCGAGCAAAAATTAACATGAGTAGGGCTGAGAACCCCCATGCCTTCTTAAGAACCGAAAATAATTTATTAATTGCAGAATACATTTTAAATGTTTTTATTTTTTTGATTTTAATAAATAAAAAATTATCAAAACCTTAAGGAATAAATATTAGTATATGTATATTGAACTGACAATCCACTGTCATTTTTTTTTCTTCAGTAAGGTGCATTCACATACCAAACTGTTCATAAGATATTGCTGTAACGCCCTTTTGACAAACTGTATACTGACGGCATGTTTTGATTCAATTCAGCCTCCCCCCTCAAAATTCTCTGACAATTTCACCTTCATACCCTTAGGAACAGTTGCAATAGTAGTCACTGTAGTAGTATTAGTGTTACTAGTAGTAGTATCAATAGTAACAGCGGCAGTACTAGCAGCAGAAGTAGTATTAATGTATTCCCTTCTGTCAATTGAACTCCCTTCTCATCAAGTCCTGGAAGTTTTAAATTAATACAATTAGCTATTTCTATGACATTGCTGATATGTCCTTTTGGTAACCTTTATATTCGTTTGCTTCTTAAAATGTTCTTCTTAATGTTCTTAGCCTTACAAGTAGTTGGAATACAAGTAGTAGTAGTTATGTAGCACAGGGCATTAGTAGTAGGAGGCACATATTGCCGTTTCTTCAGATGATCTGCCCCTTTAAGTATTCTCCAAAAATTCCAACTTAATACCCAAATGAATTATTGAGATACGCTCTTTCGACAATATGCATACACCTAGTGTCTTTTGATTTAGTTCAAATTTACCCTCAAGATTGTAAATTGAGCTGTGTGGTAATAGTAGTAGTAGTGGTGGTAGTTGTACTAGTAGCATGCAAATATTGGTTCTCTCCCTTATCATTTCCTGAAAGTTCTGAATTAATATACACAGTTATTCTGCCCTTCTTCTTTTTAGAATAGTATATGTAAACAATGAAGGAACTGCCTAACTTACAGTCCTTGCCCTGAGGAGGGGAGGTTGACATCCCCAAAGACATAATTACTGGATCTTTTAACAATGCTGAAAAAAACGCTCTCTTAAAATCCCTCCATCAGTTTTGACTCTTAAAAGGGAGCTAGAGCTTTACATTTTCAATCAGATGATCCTCCTCTGAAAGTTTACACGGCCATCCTTTCCATAAAAACCGTATATGCCCCCAGGACATAACTTACAACCCTTGCTCCCAGACTCTGGGGAGGTGTGCCAACCCCAAAGACCTTGTTATGAGATGCTTAGATTGCTATTTGAACAAATGAATATCTCAAAATTTTTATCCGATGCATTTGGAGAGAAAATAGGACGTGAGGGGTGAGGGCTAGTTGCCCTAAAATCACCTCTGACTCTTAAAAACAGCACTAGAACAATGAACCCCCTCTGAAGTTTATACGAATACCCTTTCCTTAAAAACTTATATGTCAACGGGGCATAACCTAAAACCCTTGCGTCGAGGGGGGAGGGTCATCCTCAACGACTTAATTACTGGACCCTTGAACTACGGTGAACAAAATGTCTATCTCAAAGTTCTGATTGGTTAAGTTTGGAAAAATGATGGGTGAAGGAGAGGAGGGACTGGTTGCCCTCCAATCACTTTCGACAGTTAAAAAAGACACTAGAACTTTCAATTTCCAATCGAATGAGCCCCTTTTCGAGATTTCGATGACAACACCTTCTATACGAAGTGCTCTGGTCTAGAACCGAAGAAAAAAAAAAAAAAAAAAAAAAAAAAAAAAAAAAAAAAAAAAAAAAAAAAGAAGAGCCCTTTTCAAACACCCGGTATTTGAATCAATTTGGTCCCTTTTGAATAGAAGGATCGTCTCAAAATTTACCGTCACATCTGACAAATTCTAATAAAAAACAAAATCCAGTAATTTGATACGAGAAATCACGTGAAAAAGGGTACTTACGGATGCGAGGATCAAACCATGTGGTCACTTTTGTTGCATGATCGATGAAGTAAATTTCTCCTTGTGGCGTCATCGCTTGCTCCCAGCCATCTGGAAGTGGGCCAATGGCTTTAACTTGTTGGTCTAAAAGGAAAGAAGACTAAAATAAGTAACTGAGTTTCTTAAGGCTTTATATCCCTTTCTTTTTAAATGAAATTTACGCTTTTGGTTTTCTTTTTTCTTTTTTTTTGGACACAGACCATCAGATTTTAACTCTCCAGAGTTATCATCGAAATCCGAGACTGAGACTTTTCATTAGAGGAAAAGACTTAAAAAAAATTTTCACATAGTTTCTGGGCCTTTAAATTTTTCGTTTAAACAGTAACATTTTTTTTTTGCTTTTTCAATTTTACTTCCCAGAGAATCTCCATAATTGTTTATTAGATTTTTTTTCTTTTTCTTTTTTTTTTTTTTTTTTAGAAGAACCCAGACACATAAAATTTTCATTTTTTTCAAGAATTTTATTTGGAAAAACTGAAACCGACCTTTGAGCAAAAGCAATTACTGCTTGTTTTTATTTCATTTTTTATTCTTTATTTGTTTATCTTAATTTTTTTAAAGACCAATCCAGACATATGAAATGCACACTTTTTTTCGAGAATTTATCAGAAAAAGACTGAAACTGACTTTGATTGTAGAGAAACCAGAGATATTTCTGAAGAGCCTTTGGGCTTTTATATGTCCGTCGTTTTTTTAGCAAAAGCAATTACAGTTTGTTTTTATTCCGATTTTTCTCTTTTTTAAGGAGGCCAGACCACATAATTTTCACTTTCTCAAAATTTTCTATCAATTACAACAGAAAACTAAACTTTTTAACGGGACCTTGAGGCTTTTAAATGTAGCTTCCTTTTTAACAAAGGCAATAATGGCTAGTTTATTTTAGAAGGACCCCTATGATTTCTACTTTCCTTAAGAACACTATGCGAAAAAAAAAATTACGAATAAGAATATTTTTAAGCCAAAAAAAAATCTGACGATTTTACACAAGCCCTGGGCATTGATATACCTTCTTCTTTTCTTTTAGAAGAACCTAGTACAAAGAATTGTCCTTTTTTCCAGAATTTCCATCAGCAAAAACTAGGATTGAGACTTTTGAGTAAAAATGCATGACATTTTTTCCAGGGTCCTTAAGGCCATTATATGCTGTTTGTTTATGAATAAAAGCAATAAAATGATAAATAGTTTTTATCAAAGTAATTTCTCCAAGATGACTGGATCAACTGCGAATGAGAGAAAATGTCCGAATTGCTTTATGTTTATTTTTATACTTATATACATACTGGGGAGTAGAGTGAAGCATATATATTTACTTTTAGGCTATATACAGAGAAAATTGTTGAAGACAGCATGTAGAAAAAAAAACACAAAAAAAACACACAACTTGATGCTCTGTTTATGTAACTCCTAAAATTCTGGCAAAATAAAAAGAAGGGGTTATTAAGCTCTTGTTTAAAAATGTTCTAGCCAAAATTTTGGATTATAACTTCTGAAAATTCTTGAGTGTGCCAAATCAGGACAATTACTTTTTGGTGTTTTAGTTCTACTGTTATAGCCATTAAAAGCTATTAAAATTTCACTTACACGACTGCAGTGGAGCATGGTTTTGAGCAGGATGTGGCGAAGGGGTTGAGGAGCCAGTATCTGATTGTGGAGACTTCTTCCTTGGATCGTCCCATGTTGTTGTTTGTGTATTATGACTAAATAGACACACGTGAAATTAGAACAATAAATTAAAGTAACCTTACTTAATATAATTAATAAGTGTATGTGACACTTGGTCAATCAGTAGTCTAAAAACAACAACGTGACGTTGTACAAAGGGTAGCTGAAGCGAGTAATTTCTATTGAATAGTAGTAGATTCCTTACAAACAGAACATATTTTGTATGCCTCAAGAAAGCAATGGCAAAAGATGGCGAACAGGCAACGGCAAAGATGAGATGGCCAAAAAAGGAGGCTATAGGGATGGCGAAAAAATCAGTAGCTTGCCTTAAAAAAACATGAATTTTAAATGTAGTTTGGCATGAATATCCTTTTTTGTCAGGCGACTGGGGAATCGAGCTTAAACTTCTAGAAATTGGCTGAAGTTGATTCTTCAACTGTAAGCATGCTCCACCAGAAGTTATTTTTCTTGGGATCAGCATGATGAAGTCAACTGAACATATACCTTACATAGGTCTCCCCGTTGAAGTATATTGGGCAAATCCTTTTAACTCACCTAATATTTGAATAAATCCAATATATGCTTACATGATTATATCAGCTCATCTTGTAAAGAGATGGCAAATAAATCAGTAGGTTTCAAACAGTTCGTGGTAACAAACTGTAGTAAGGAGGGACCCGGCTCAATAGTAAACAAAACTCTAATAAAACGGAATTTTGATACTAGAAGATACATTAAAAGAACCTTATTTTTATGCTGATTTTAAAAATATAAGTTTTATCAAATTTAGTCTTACTCATCAAAAGTTGCGAGCCTGAGAAAATTTGCCTTATTTTGGAAAATAGGGGGAGACACCCTCTAAAAGTCATAGAATCTTAACGAAAATCACACCATCGTATTCAGTATATCAGAGAATCCTATTGTACAAGTTTCAAGCTCCTATCTCCAAAAATGTGGAACTTCGTATTTTTGCGTCATGGGTGCCTGTTTATTTGTTTTTTGTTGTTTGTTTTTTTTCCCAGGGGTCATCGTATCGACCAAGTGGTCCTAGAATGTCAAAAAAGAGCTCATTCTAACGGAAATGAAAAATTCGAGTGTCCTTTTTGACTGACAAAAAAAGTTGGTGGGCACCTAGGCACCCTCCCACGCTCATTTTTTCCCACAGTCAACGGATCAAAATTTTGAGATAACCATTTTGTTCATCATAGTCAAAAACGTAATAACTATGTCTTTGGGGATGACTTACTCCCCCACAGTCCCCAGGGAGAGGCTCCAAGTTACAAATTTTGACCAGTGTTTACATACAATAATGGTTATTGAGAAGTGTACAGACATTTTCAGGGAGATTTTTTGGTTGGGGGGGAGGGGTTGAGGGGAGGGGGCTATGTATGAGGATCTTTCTTTGGAGGAATTTCCTATGTCACGGGGGAAGAGAAATTCAATGAAGGGGGCGAAGGATTTTCTAGCATTATCATAAAAAAAAACAATGAAAAAATAAATGTGAACAAGTTTTTTTCAACTGAAAGTAAGGAGCAGCATTAAAAATTAAAACGACCATAGATTATTACGCGTATCAGAGGTTCTTCTCCTCCTAAATACCTCGCTCTTTATGCTAAAGTATTTTTAGTAATTTCAACTATTTATTCTACGGCATTTCTGATTCAGGGGCCATTCTTAAAGAATTGGGACAAAATTAAGCTTTAATGTAAAGAGCGAGATATTAACGAGGGGACACACCTCCTCATATACAAAATAAAAATATACGAATATAAAAGTTCGTTACGTAAGTTAATTCTTAAGTTACGTATATTTTTTACTAATAAAAACGTTCATTAAAAAAAAAGTTCTAGGTGCCTTTTTAATTAACCGAAAAATTGGAGGGCAACTAGGCCTCCCCCCACCCGTCTTTTCTCCAAGGCGTCTGATCAAAACTAACAGAAAGCCATTTAGCCAAAGAATTACTATTCATTTCATTTTAATAATTTATGTGCGGAGAGCCAAAATCAAACATGCATTAATTCAGAAACGTTCAGAAATTAAATAAAAAAAAACTAGTTTTTTTTTTAACTGAAAGTAAGGAGCGACATTAAAACTTAAAACGAACAGAAATTACTCCGTGCATGAAAGGGACTGTTCCCTTCTCAACGCCCCGCTCTTAACACTAAAGTGTTTTACTGTTTAATAAACTAGAATTGAGAGAAAGATTCAAACTTTAGCGTAAAGAGCGGGGCGTTGAGAAGGGAACAGCCCCTTTCATACACGAAGTAATTTCTGTTCGTTTTAAGTTTTAATGTCGCTCCTTACTTTAAAAAAATAGTTTCTTTTAATTTAATCACTAAAAAGCGGTGAATATTATAAATAGTTTTGTATGAATACCCAGTTCTGTCAGATGGCTGGAGAATCAAGTTTAAACTACAAGAAAATGTCTGAATTCTGAACTTAATTCTTTAACTGAAATGAAATGAATTTTTTTTGGGATCAGCAGGATCAAGTCAACTGATTATATTTACATTGGTCTCTCCACTTAAGGATATTAGGCAAATTGTATCACCATACATCTGATTCCAACCGATATAAGCTTATATGATTATATCAGCTCACCTTATATAAAGATATAAAATAAATCAGTAGATTTTATTAAAAAGTGACGAACTGATGAATTTCATGTATAGTTTGGTATAAATACCGTTTTGTCAGATGGCTGGGGAATCGAGCTTAAACTACAAGAAAATATCTAAAGTTAATTCTTTAACTGGGATCAAGCTTCACCCGGAGTAATTTTTCTTGTAATCGGAAGGATCAAGTCAACTGGTTATATAATTTGCATCAATCTCCCCATTTGATCATATAGGCAAATCCTGTTAGGTTAGGTTATGCCCAAGAGCCTTTGTGAGGATTAATAAAGCAGATTTCATTGTGAGCTTATCTTATCCCGTGCATCCTGTCAAGCGGTTCTGTCAAGAAGAAACCACTTTTCAACCTCTGGAAATCTTTTAGCTCTGTTGTTTTACCGAACTATTTATATATACAACATTGTTTTGAAAATTCTTTCAGATTCTTACATCAAAGCTTTGGTCAATTTTCGTTCGCATTACCGCACATCTGCTTCATTCCCCCCCCCCCTTCCATGGCCAGCAATTCCCAACTTGTTGATGAACTGGGCATTTCAGACCCCAATATTTCTTTTAGAAAAGGAAGTTTCTATACAGCATGTTATTTAACTCATCCCTGGTCTTCAGTGCCAACACTACTTTTTTCAATTTATTATTTTAGTATTAATTTATGGATTATTATTTATGTTTATGTTTTAATGTTGTATATTGTTTATGTTTATTATTATTTATATTTATGTATAATTTACGTTCATTAGACTAATTATAAGTATTATTTTATTATTTATTATTATTATGGTATTAATTTAGTATTATTTGTATTCAGTTTAATATTTTTATGCCTTTAAGTATCCGTATGTTGAATAGAAACGTTGGTAAGTCAGAAACTTGGGCACAGGAGTCTAACAATTATCTAAAAAAAGATTTAAAATGTAAGCCAAGCGGAATAGGTATTAATCCTTTTATCGCGCAAGCATGTGCTTTAACTACTGCTGAGATTGATATTAAGAAGTTGATGTTATCTCGAGGACGAAAAAACAAAAAACACAACAATCATGACGAGCCTTCAGTATTAATCTAAGTATCTTGGACTCAGGTACGGCTTTACTTTACAGCGATGTGTAGGGAATCTAAAGTAATTGCTTTTGAAGGACTGCATTGACAAGAAGGTATCGGAGTTCGACATCAAGTCCTAGAGTTCTATCAGTCATAGGCTATCATAGATCTCAAAGGCTACAAACAGAGGCACTCCTTGGGTTAGCAGTGCCCATAAAAAAATTAATTACACCCCCCCCCCTTACAACTCAAATATAAGCAAAAAAAGTCGACACGCGGTGAAAAATTGAATCAAAATGGGCAACTCCCCAGCCCCCACCCTAGCATCAGCTCTGGCAACAAACATAGCACTAAGAAAGCACGAGATAGCCTGACTGCAACAAGACATTAGACTGTTACACGTATGTCAGCATAACTGCACAGAGGAGACCAAAAGAGTGACTAAATCTAAAAACAGTTAGTGGCACTTCCTCATATCTTAGCGTATTCTCAAGCATCACTACCGCCACCCAGCAAAAATTTACATAAATAAAATATAGCACATGTCGTGATTTCTACTCTGACAAGATATGGTAGAACGCAAGTTACTATTTTCTGATTTAAAAACAAAGATTGTTTAGTCCACTTGTGTGCGATGGTCAAACTCTAAGGTTATTCAGCCATTTTTTTAAATTGATAAAAATGAAGGAAGGAGGGTAAGGATCTTTTCCCTTTCATTTTCTAGAAATGATACAAGAATATCACTTTCCAAAATCTAGGATGGGAGATTTAATAGGATGCTTCAGTGACTGTCTCTCGTTCTGGCCCCTCCACCCAATTCGGAGCCCCCTGCGAAATACCATAACAACAAGGAGGATTACGCAGAGTTAATTTTGCCTTTGTCAGCCTAAAAGGCATATCTCAAAATACCTAAACTTTTGTAACTTCAAGTGCTCTGTTTGTGCTAGCAATAATGACAATGATTAGAGAATATGATTCTAACTTGTTTTCATTTGGAGATTTTCGCAAACTATATGTTTTCAATGCACTTACTTAAGAAAATAGAGAAGCCCTTCTGGAGTTCTAGCCTGTTCCCATCCTGGAGGCAGAGGCCCAAGCGGATCATCCAGCAAATCAAAACTGTTTGTTCTTAAATGAGAATGTTGCGCTGCTTGTTGTGCAGCTGCGAGAGTGTGCTGCAACGAGGCTGGAGAGCTCTGAGCTCGACTGTGGAGGACTTGAGGCCCAGGATTTTGGGGTGGTGCAATAGTATAGCGTCCTGAGTCCCCAGAATTTTCCCGACTATGCGACACACTAGTTACTGACGGAGACTTTGAACCAGTGGCTGGTGGTATAAAAAAAGATTTAGGTAAATTCCTTAAGTGGAGTGGAACTTGTGCTGGCCTCTGGTCTGGTTTCAAAGACATAACAAACAAGCTCTCCATTAGAGAGTCGGAATCACTCCTTATGTGCACCACTTGGTTCCCTTTCTGTTCAGTTACTTCCTGTGGTTTCGACATTATTTCTATCAAAGGCACAGATCTTATCACAGATTTTTTCTTTCCAAACTGGCACTACAGCATATGAGCTATTCAATGAAGTCCTGAAAAGAGAAATAAATAAGTAATCAAAAATAAAGAAATGAAAAATATTACGGTGCCCTGGAGACACTTCTTACAGGTGAGAAGCACTTATTATAGGGGGGTGGGGGTTACGAAGAATTGTTGATATCCGTGTAAACGAATATAAAGAACTGTATATTAATTCAGAACACAAAAATCTATTTAATTTGGTTGCCATTCATTTAATTACAGTATGGTAGAGCAGGTTGGTGTCAAAATATCTTTACAGTTTTAGAACTGCCAAGTGAAGTGCTGAAAAAATAAGAATCTAAACGAAACAAAAATGGATGTAGATACTCCAGGGCAAACACTAGCGCATATAGCATCAAATAGACGTTCCAGTTGATGTGAAAGTGAACAAAATATCAATATGACTAAAATTTTTAAATATATAACCATGGAACATAAAAAACAAATAAATAATTTTGGTGTTAACATTTAAATAGCAACAAAGACACCACTGCCTTTGCATCACAAACATCAAAACAAGAAGAACAAGAGAAATTCCTGTTGTTCTTATTGTTTTGGATGTTTCTGTTAACGTTTCTGAGATGTCAGGATGTTTCATAAGAGAGCAGGTGAGGGGGAACAGTAAATGAGCTACTCTAATGTTGCAAATAATGTAACGAGCAAAAAAAAATTGAGCTAGTTAACAGGAGAATGAACAAGAATAATTTAGATACATGTATCACCAACATAACAGCACTAATTAGTCTTTCTTAAGAGATTGAGAGGGAGGATTTGCATATACGAAAGTAGTTACTGATATATACTTAGTAGTTACTATACTTAGTAGTTAGTTGTTACTTGTATATACTTATACTGAAGTAGTTACTGATTCCAACAAGCAATAACAATTGCACAGTAGTTTACAAAAAAACACAGATCGCTTTAAAATGAATTCGTGCTTGGAAAAGAAAAACAACAATAAAGAAGCTAATATAAAAGTCTGTTTGATAGCATCATAGAACGATGGGGTGTTTCAAAGGGGTGAAAGGGGATTATTATATAGATAATATTAAATAAACAATTTTGCACTAGTTAACTGGAAAATGACAAAAAATTCGGCCAAGTTAAAAAAAAACAAGAAATCTAAAACAAATATAATCAAACAAGACAACAAAACAAGAAAATAAAACAAATAAAATCACTAAAGATCTGCGGAAAGAAAACATAGGTATTTTCGAAGATTACTATATCTTTTCGTGACGTTAAAATAGCAATTCAAATAGGGACAAATCTTTCTATTAGATAGTGAAAACAATGACAAAATCTCTGGATATTTCGGTCGCATACACAGTGACTGTCATCAGCAGGTTTTAGTTTGTCTGCTGATGACGTTCAATGTGTATGTGACCGAAATATCCAGAGATTTTGTCTTTGTTTTCTCTGTCTAACGAAAGGATTTATCCTTATCTTCAACTGTTATCCGTGTGGAAAGGAAACATTATGGGAGGGAGGTAGAAGGTACTAAATGGTTTATTCAAAAATGATCATACCCTACACCAAATTAAGTGAAAAAAACACATTCCACTAAAGTCTTCCCACTAACCAGCAATTAAGGATGATGCTTCTTGTGCTAGTTTTAGTGTGATTTGTCTTGTGGTTTTAAAGCATCGACGCAAGAGTGACGATTTATCCATCTAACAAATCACATTTTTGAAATTTGCTTTGAATTTGATTCTGGATTGAAAAATGTGAGGAAAACGTGTCTTAAATATCCGAAAATAAAAATTTTTACCTATTCTATTTTTACTGAACTTAGAAAAAGAAATTTCTAAGAAAAAGTCGAAGTAATATGACCAAGTGTGACCAATATGACCAAAGTAAACTCGAAGGGTTCCAAATAGTATAAAACTTCGACCAATTTCTAAACTGCCAGTACTCAGGGGGCGTACTTTGGGGGAGGGGGCAGTTGCCCCTCCCTCAATAATATGGAATAAAACATTGTATATCCAATGCCCCTTGACTATCTTGATATGGACCCCTCTATTCAAAAAAATGGACGAGCTCGAAAATGGATAAATCTAAAATGATGAATTCAATAATAAACTATTTTGTCGTTTTCATGCGAATTGTAGCTGTAAGCTTGTCACAAAATTGCATGTTTATATGAAACACAAACCTTAAGGAAAAACTTCTTTTATACCCAATTAAGAAGTTTCGATTCACAAATGTATAAAAAATCCTTTCTAGACCAGGAAGGCTTTCCTAGAAAGGGATAAAGCCTATCCCTTTTCTATCCCTTATCCCTTTTCTAGAAAGCCTATAAATTTGCCAATTATAATTCCAGTCGAAAAAAATGTTTTTGAACAAGATAATTTTTATAATTATTTTGTTATTATAATTATAATTTTTATATGAGAATTATTTTGTCTGACAGCACAGAGCTTATCAACGCACAAGAACGAGAACATCAGATTGACAAAAATGTCATTTGGGCTTTATTAAAACAATTTTTAACAAGCCCAAAAATTGGGCTTATTAAAAAAAATAAGCCCAATCCACTAGTAGACTGGGGATCTACTAGTGATTGTGTACTTGATGATACCAAGAGTTTGGTTAGCCTCTGCTACTATAACACAGGTGTGGCAGTTGGATTTGAGGTCTTCATCAACACAATTCATCAACATCAGATTCATCATTCATCAACATCAACATCAGAATGACAAAAATGTCATTTGGGCTTTAGTAAAACAATTTTTATTTCTAGCTGTGCTTTTATTTCTCCTAACATTCACAAGGCAAAATCACCTTAATAACGAATATTAAAAACCGAACACTGAAACTTAAACCGAACGAAAATTATTACGTATATGAGGGGGGTTGGCCCCTCCTCAAAACCTCGCCCTTCACGCTAAAGTTTTCCGGCACTTTTAAAAAAGTTACTTATTGTTCTAATTAAACGACCCTTGTTTTCGGGAGTCCTTTTCAACGAACTGCGACAAAATTTAAATTTTAGCGTAAAGAGCGAGGTGTTGAGGAGGGGACAACCCCCTCATATAAGTAACAATTTCTGTTCGTTTTAAGTTTTAATGTTGCTCCTTACTTTCAGATGAAAAAACTTGTTTTTTTTTATTTCCGATGGTTTTTAAATAACTTCAGGAAATCTGGCTCCACCTCCACAATCCCCCTCCCCAGGGGAATATCCTCTGTAAAATTCAATCCTGGTGAAACTTTACCCCGGACAACTACCCTTAACACTTCCAGGCGTAAAAATGAGTCAGTAAAGAGAAAGCAAGACATAAAGAAATTCCGCATAGGAATTTTGGCAAATTCCTCAAGTATAAAATTTAGCATGAAAAATTTATCCCATGGAAACATCTGTCTCCATAAAAAATCTACCTATATAAAATCCCCGCAACAGAAAATTCGTCCTCCTCTCCCCACCAGAAAAATATGTGCATATTTCCCAATAACAAATACTATATGTATACAATGGGTATAATTTCCCTAAAGGTTGTGGGGGGTCATATTATCTTCAAAGACGTAGTTATTGGGCCTTTCAACTATGCTGAGCAAAATAGCTATCTAGAATTTTGATCAGACGGTTTTGGGTAAAAAGTGGTGTGGGAGGGGGCCTAGTTACCCTCCAATTTTTTTGGTCACTTAAAAAGGGCACTAGAACTTATAATTTCCGTTAGAATGAGCCCTCCCCTGATGTGATGTGATAGGCCCACTGGGTCAATACAATCACCTTGAAAAACAAAATAAACATGCATATGCAATCTTTCTTCTGGCAAAAAAAAAAATATCCACATTTTTGCAGATAGGGAGCTTGAAACCTGTACATTAGGGATTTCTGATACGCTGAATCTAATGATATAATTTTCATTAGGATTCTATGACGTTTAAGAGGTATTTTCCCTATTTACCCCTTTTTCGAAAATCAGGCAAATTGTATCAGGCTCATAACCTTGATGAGTAAGACTAAACTTAATGAAACTTTTAAATTTAAAATCAGCATAAGAATTCAGTTTTTTTTATAAAATCTATTGTTATCAAAATTCTGTTTTTTAAAGTTTTGGTCACTATTGAGCCGGGTTGCTCCTTACTTATAGTTCGTTAACACAAACTGTTTGATTACTGAAAAGAACAAATGAGTGTGATATGAAAGCTTGACATATTTTGTTATTCATTCTTGAAAGTCTTAACAGCATTGTAATTATTAATGTTATAAAAGATAAACCGTCTGAAATTTATTTTGTCTTCAGCAAGCCAAAAATACTGTTCTAGTCTTTAGATCATAGATGAAATTAGGATTACTCCTGTTCGATGTAACTTCCGTTTGTTTTATTGCTAGCGATATGGACGAATCCATACCGTCACCCATATGGATGGTCGCCCTCTGATCACTTTTGGCTCTTATAAGGGAGCAATGACTTTCAAATGAGCCTTTTTTGGAAAATTAGGAGTTTTTGAAATTTACATGACGCCAGTGTACGTGTACGCCAGTGTACGCTAGTAGGTGATGAAGGGACCGCGGGAAATCTGCTACATCCCAACGAGTGAGCTATGGTTTTGTTGCCCAATCCTTGTCAAGATTTGATTTGGAGCTACCGATTGTTGTAGATCCCACTGTCATCTTGCTCAAGCCGTTCCACAGACCTATGATTCGGATGTAGAAGAAACTGTTTCTTTCTCCTGTCTTGGCACGGTTTCAAAACAGCTTTGCTGAATGACCTCTGGAACTTGACAACCGAGCAGGTTCAAACATATCTTTGTCGTCAAACTGGAGAAACCCATGGGTCATTATCATATAGCCTCGGCATTGACGGTATGCCAGAGTTGGTAGCTTCGGGCTCTGCAGTCAACATCCATGCTCTTTATATTTGAGATCCTTTACGCATTTTGTTTTCACACGTCTATGAATGGATTCGAGAGCCATCTGGTCTGTTTTATGAATCGGCGTGGCGACGCACATTCCATGCTCCAATCTAGGTCTCTCCAGGCTTTTATAGAGTAGACATTATTGCTGGGGATCTACTAGTGATTGTGCACTTAATGATACCAAGAGTTTGGTTAGCCTCTGCTACTATAACACGGGTGTGGCAGTTGAATTTGAGGTCTTCATCAACACAAACTCCAAAATTTATATCTGAGATACTCTCGGAAATCGGTTGTTTCTCACCGGAATTTGAAAACATTGAATATTGCCATCGTGAGTTATTTCTTCCAAAAATGTAAAACATTGAAGTTTTCAACATTAAACTCGGGTCTCGATATACTGGCCCGTTTGCAAAAGCAATCTAGGTCTAACATTATTGAGCCTACACCCTGCTGTGTCTTGGAAGGACCAATAAGTTTCGCGTCATCAGCATATAGGCTAAGTTTATTGGTCACGTTTTGGAGCATCGTCAATGTAGATACTGAAAAGTGTAGGCCCAAAAACAGTTCCTTGATGTACCCCACTTAAGACCTTTCAAGCTATACCACCTTCACCAAAAACCCTGAAGCGCTACTTTTTTCCCCTTCAAGACAGACATAATCCAGTCCACCATACCCTCTTCCATGCCAATTGCCTTCAGTTACAATTGGAGCCTTTGATGACAGACTTTATTGAAGGCTTTAGCAAAATCTAGCATAGCCATATCAACTGCGACACTTTGGGCAAAGAGCTCAGTTAACTAATAACATGAGTCAACCAGATTTATCCGTTGACTCATCTACCTGCTTGAAATCCGTCTCGGTATTTTTATATAAAGTTATTTGTGGCCAAATGTTTGAGAACGGCAGCATTTACAATACCTTCTAGGATTTTTCCAACAACAGAGGCAATGCTGATTGGCAAATAATTGGGAGCTTTGGTTCTGTCACCTCATTTGTGTATTGGTGAGATATGGGCAACTTTCCAGTCCAATGGTATGACTTTGGTGTCGACAGATTTTTGGAACAGACATGACAGTGGTAGAACTAATTGGACGTGTGCTTCCTTTAAGAGTCGTGGATGAATGCCATCTAGCCCGACAGACTTATTTGGATCAAGGTTTTTAAGCTGAGATTCAAGCTCAGCCTACTTGAGTGTCAATTCTGTAGTTTGGTGGGGCTGGCAGAGGACACTGTCTGCAGATGTGAATACTGACGTAAATTGGTAATTCAAGGCATCAGCAATTTTCGGGGAGTTATTTGACTGGATTCCATTACAAATCAGCTCAGTAGCCATGTGCCTACCAGGCTTATGTGCAGAGGCGTATTTCCAGAACTTCTTGGGGTTGGTTTTGAGGTTACAGCAATGGCCTCCTTGTAAGTCTCTATGAATTTCCTGAACTTTGTTCCTTACAGCTTTGAACTTAATTAGGTAGTCAGTCCTATGTGGGTCCTGCTTTATGAGCTTCGAAAGCTTCTTTTTCTTGTTTCCTGGCAATGTTCATTTCTTTAGTCTTAAAGGGGAGAGTTCTCAGTTTGCGTCTCCATGTGATAATTGTGTTTTTAATGACAGCGTCCAACAACACATATTGTGCAACAGAGCTTTGGATGGGTACAGTGAATAATATTCAAATAAACAATTTGAAAATATACATAACCTTTGGGGTTCTATAGAGCCAAAGCAATTCTGTCCCTTCATCACGATATAAACTTAAATATAGACAAATATTAATCAACATTCTGCCTCAACATGCCCTGGAACTTCCAACTCAATTTCCTTAGCCTTTCTTGAGATATCACAGATACTCCCTTTTGATAACCGTGGATGCGTATAGTTTCTTTTGATTTAGTGCAACATCCCATACATCATATTCTAAAAGTTTCAGTCGTAGTTGCAAGTAATCACTGTCACAGTTGCAAGTAATTGCAGTTGTTGGTACATGCAATAGCAAGTAGTTGCATTTACAGTCATAAGTAGTTGCAAAAGTATCAATAGCATAAATAATAGAAAATTCAGGATCAAACATGCACCCTTCCCAAATAACAAAACCTATATGTGAACACTGGCTAATTTACATAACTTAAAGCCCTTGCCACAATAGCTGTGGGGGTATGTCATCCCTAGAGACGCGGTTATTGTTTTATACAAAATGGCAATCTTAAAACTGTGATTGGATGTCTTTGGGGGGGGGGCCTTAAAAAAAGCACTATAATTTTCAATTACCAATTGAATAAGCCCCCTCCAAAGTTTTTACGACAGTTCTTTCCATACAAAGTGGTCTAGGGGGAAAATGCAAGGAGGTTACTTAGCTCTTTACTTAGACAGAACTGCTATGCTGTTGCAAAGCTGAAAAATAAATTCACACATTTTTAATGTTTTCTGAATAGCCCAGCGTAAGTGAAGTAAGTTTCACTTTTGTGACAAGTTGAGAGAATTGCTTATGAACAGAAACCAAGAAATCGATGCATGGATGGACATATGACCACCGAACTTACAATAACCAACCAAACCTTAAAACAAAGAAGCCAACTAAATTTTACTATATATATGTAAACCACAAATAATTTGAGAATAGATACTAGGCTCGGTGACAAATTCCTTTCTATTGCGCCTGAAAATATGAAACAAAAACTGTGTTTATTCATGCTTCAACAGAGCAGAAGGGGGAGGGGTCAGTCTTGACTGTTTGCCTGGCTTTTTGATGTATGAATTTAATCAAATGGTTATTTTCAATAAGCTAGAGACCATTGGTCTGCTTCATCTTCTTTTAGTAATTTAAACTCAAATAAATCAGGCATTTTCAGGATCAATTTGAATGAAAGCAGTCAGTTCAATAAATATTATTAAGAACATTACAGTTTATAAGATTTGAAGAACATTAAAAAAAAAAAAAAAAAAAAAAAAAAAAAAAAAAAAAACTATTTGTGAAACTTCAAACGTTAAACTTCAAACCAACATAAACAGTATCATTGACGAAATCATGTTTAATTAATCATGTTCTCAAAAGATTCAGCCTCCAGCAAAAGAATGCCAGCCCCCTATGTGGAGGTTTGCTGATGATCATAGGTAGCCCCAAGCTCCAACCTGTAGGGGTTGTATTTTCCACTATCCTTGAGAGTGGGGAGATGCAGCACCCTATGTGTGTGAAGTATGCCTATCATCTCCCTTCTCCTCCTAGAAAAATGATGATGCAAAAACATTACTTTTCATACTCTTTAAACCTCCCCCTCCCCTGAACAGGCTTCAACCTGCATACATCTTTGTATGTGATGAATCTATAATTCATAATAACATTATTACACATACATCCAATCCTGAGGAGAGGGTTAAATTATTTGGGGCATGGGATCATAAGCAGGAAAAGGTGAGTTTACTAGCAACAGTTAATTGCACATAGGGATGGGTCATTTGAATCAATGCAATGGAGATTCAAACACTTACGAGGTGGTAACATATACTCTATATAGTTTCAAACCTACCTGAGATTAGTAAATGTACATAAAAAGATATAAGACTTACTCATGGTTTTAGCAAAATGATAATTATTCAAAAATAATCATGTTTCTGGATAGACCCTGCAGGTTTATATCCATCCCCCAACAAATGAGGTATCCCAGAGTAGAATGTTATCAGTTACTCTTTATCCTATATGTACCAGGAACTGGCTTCTATTTACAATGAAAAAATCAGTTTAATAAATAGTCCAGATCACAGATTGTTACCATGGGCGCCGGCAGGGGACCTGGAAATTTGGGACTATACAGTAATTATAAGGAAAACAAAGGAAAAAGAGCAGAACAGGGAAAACAATGTGTTTTACCCCATTGTTGGCTGCCTGCCAATAGGTTTTGACCCTTAATATAATTTTTTCCAATGATTTGGTTGGAGCAACAAAAAAAAAAAAAAAATCAAATTCTTCATAGTAATGAATGGTAAGTAAATAACGATCCTTGTCAATAACGAAAGTAAAAGAGCCTAACTATAGATAACATTAAATCAAAGAATCAGCTTTTCATGGTGATCCTAAATATGTATTTGTTAATAAGTAATTAGTGTAGTTATTAGCACATAAGAAAATTTGTATAATTATGGAAAACTACTTACTAAGGGTTAATTTCGGTAAAAATATGCCGTCAACTTTTACTTGCATTGCGAGAGTACGCAACCATAATCGGAGGTGTTTCCTCTGAACAGAATGGTGAGAATTTTTTCTCCTAAATGGATACGTTTTTGTCTTCTTTTTTTTCAGGAGTGATTGCATTTACCTAGTTGCCACTTTGAAAAAGATTTCAATTTTTTACAGTTATGAAGTATAAAGGTGTCAAATATATTGGTTTTTGGTATTCAAAGTTAAACTAAAAATATATTTGGATATTTGACAACCAGGTTCAAAACTGTTGATATTGTTAAAAATATCTGTCCAACACATCAGCTTTGTTCAACAGAACTGACTGCTGGGAGTTTGTATCTTAGTTTTTGTAAGTAGGCTATTGTTTTGTGTATTTTTTTGTGTAATTACTTACTTTTTTCATTATTATATGTATTGTTATGTATCCATTACCTTCAGAAAAATGTTTTTCTTTGAGCATCATTAAATTAAAAAAAAACAGATTTTTAACTGAAGGGGCAACATTAAAACTTAACACAAACGGGAATTATCACGTATATGAGTGAGGTTGCCCCCTCCTCAACATCTTGATCTTCACGCTACAATTTTTCAGCACTTTAAACAATATATGTATTGTTCTAATTAAACAACGCTTTTGTTTCAGGAGTCGTTTTAAAGAATTGAGACAAAATTTAAAGAGCGAGGTGTTGAGGATGGGGCAACCTGACTAATATACGAAATAATTTCTCCTTACTTACGGTTCGTTACCACGAACTGTTTGATTACCCATCAAAATCCAAACAGATATCATTGAAATATTGATTTTTTTTTTCTGTGTTACCAAAAGTATTACCTTCATAATTCTTTACAGTTTCATGGAATGTAATTAAACAAATAGAGAAGGGTTTTCAACTAAAGTAAGCAGCAAGTTTAAAACTTAAACAAATTGAAATTACTCTGTATATAAATGGGACAGCCCCCTTATCAACACCTTGCTCATTAAACAAGTTTTTTAATGCTTTGAAAAATCTTTTTTTTTCAATTACAAATTTTCTTTAGAAATTTAAACAAAAGCCAAAATTCACAGTAAAGAGTAAGGAACTACAGAGGAAACAGTCCCCTTCATACAAAGAATAATCTGTTGAAATATGTTTCAAATCTGTTGTCATTGCTTTCTGTTGAAAAGCTCTTTTTTTATTAAATTTCTGATTGTTCTTCAAATCACACCCAGGCCTAACCATGATATAGCTTGAGGTACTGGTCCCTTTTGTACACTGATTAGTACCGTCCTAAATTTATTTATACAATGTCAATTTTGGCTAAAGTTTGAATACACTTTAAAAATTGGCAATTAATAGTAAGTTTGGTAAAAAGTCCTAGTCGATATTACTACTAAAGAATATGGTTGGATGAAAAGGAGTATTATTGTTTGTAAGAAATTACAATACATAGCCAAGTCAAACTTGGAACAAGCAAAATTAACATAAGTAAGGCTGTTAACCCCTGTGCCTCCTAAAAACCAGAAAACAATTTGCACTTTACTGAAAAAAAAAGCAAATGACCATAGATTGCCAGTGTAATTGGCATATACTGACATTTCATCCTTAAGGTTTTGATAATTTTTCATTCATAAATGTATGAAAGGTGAAAACATTTCAAACGTATTTTGTTTTCAGCAAAGGGCAAATTGTATTCTGATCATTGAAAGGGCAAATTGAATGCATAATGGGGGGGGGGTAACATACCTTATATCCCTAAAACATAGTTACTGGACTGTTTAACTAAGCTGAACAAAATGGCTGTCTCAAAATCTTGACTGGACGCGTTTGGAAAATGAATGTGCTTTAGAGATGGGCTGCCTGCTCTCCCATCTCTTGTTATTCTTAAAAGGGGCACCAGACACTCACACTGTAATGGGGGAGCAAGGGGGAGGACTTCCCCTTTCATATATCTAGTAAAAGCATTTTAAAAATTTCTTAAAACTTTAAGGAATACATATCAGCATATGTATACTAACTTGACAGCACACTACAATAGCTGTGGGGGTATGTCATCCCTAGAGACGCGGTTATTGTTTTATACAAAATGGCAATCTTAAAACTGTGATTGGATGTCTTTGGGGGGGGGGGCCTTAAAAAAAGCACTATAATTTTCAATTACCAATTGAATAAGCCCCCTCCAAAGTTTTTACGACAGTTCTTTCCATACAAAGTGGTCTAGGGGGAAAATGCAAGGAGGTTACTTAGCTCTTTACTTAGACAGAACTGCTATGCTGTTGCAAAGCTGAAAAATAAATTCACACATTTTTAATGTTTTCTGAATAGCCCAGCGTAAGTGAAGTAAGTTTCACTTTTGTGACAAGTTGAGAGAATTGCTTATGAACAGAAACCAAGAAATCGATGCATGGATGGACATATGACCACCGAACTTACAATAACCAACCAAACCTTAAAACAAAGAAGCCAACTAAATTTTACTATATATATGTAAACCACAAATATTTTGAGAATAGATACTAGGCTCAGTGACAAATTCCTTTCTATTGCGCCTGAAAATATGAAACAAAAACTGTGTTTATTCATGCTTCAACAGAGCAGAAGGGGGAGGGGTCAGTCTTGACTGTTTGCCTGGCTTTTTGATGTATGAATTTAATCAAATGGTTATTTTCAATAAGCTAGAGACCATTGGTCTGCTTCATCTTCTTTTAGTAATTTAAACTCAAATAAATCAGGCATTTTCAGGATCAATTTGAATGAAAGCAGTCAGTTCAATAAATATTATTAAGAACATTACAGTTTATAAGATTTGAAGAACATTTAAAAAAAAAACTATTTGTGAAACTTCAAACGTTAAACCTAAAACCAACATAAACAGTATCATTGACGAAATCATGTTTAATTAATCATGTTCTCAAAAGATTAAGCCTCCAGCAAAAGAATGCCAGCCCCCTATGTGGAGGTGTGCTGATGATCATAGGTAGCCCCAAGCTCCAACCTGTAGGGGTTGTATTTTCCATCTATCCTTGAGAGTGGGGAGATGCAGCACCCTATGTGTGTGAAGTATGCCTATCATCTCCCTTCTCCTCCTAGAAAAATGATGATGCAAAAACATTACTTTTCATACTCTTTAAACCTCCCCCTCCCCTGAACAGGCTTCAACCTGCATACATCTTTGTATGTGACGAATCTATAATTCATAATAACATTATTACACATACATCCAATCCTGAGGAGAGGGTTAAATTATTTGGGGCATGGGATCATAAGCAGGAAAAGGTTAGTTTACTAGCAACAGTTATTGCACATAGGGATGGGTCATTTGAATCAATGCAATGGAGATTCAAACACTTACGAGGTGGTAACATATACTCTATATAGTTTCAAACCTACCTGAGATTAGTAAATGTACATAAAAAGATATAAGACTTACTCATGGTTTTAGCAAAATGATAATTATTCAAAAATAATCATGTGTCTGGATAGGCCCTGCAGGTTTATATTCATCCCCCAACAAATGAGGTATCCCAGAGTAGAATGTTATCAGTTACTCTTTATCCTATATGTACCAGGAACTGGCTTCTATTTACAATGAAAAAATCAGTTTAATAAATAGTCCAGATCACAGATTTTTACCGTGGGCGCTGGCAGGGGACCTGGAAATTTGGGACTATACAGTAATTATAAGGAAAACAAAGGAAAAAGAGCAGAACATGGAAAACAATGTGTTTTACCCCATTGTTGGCTGCCTGCCAATAGGTTTTGACCCTTAATATAATTTTTTCCAATGATTTGGTTGGAGCAACAAAAAAAAAAAAAAAATCAAATTCTTCATAGTAATGAATGGTAAGTAAATAACGATCCTTGTCAATAACGAAAGTAAAAGAGCCTAACTATAGATAACATTAAATCAAAGAATCAGCTTTTCATGGTGATCCTAAATATGTATTTGTTAATAAGTAATTAGTGTAGTTATTAGCACATAAGAAAATTTGTATAATTATGGAAAACAACTTACTAAGGGTTAATTTCGGTAAAAATATGCCGTCAACTTTTACTTGCATTGCGAGAGTACGCAACCATAATCGGAGGTGTTTCCTCTGAACAGAATGGTGAGAATTTTTTCCCCTAAATGGATATGTTTTTGTCTTCTTTTTTTTCAGGAGTGATTGCATTTACCTAGTTGCCACTTTGAAAAAGATTTCAATTTTTTACAGTTATGAAGTATAAAGGTGTCAAATATATTGGTTTTTGGTATTCAAAGTTAAACTAAAAATATATTTGGATATTTGACAACCAGGTTCAAAACTGTTGATATTGTTAAAAATATCTGTCCAACACATCAGCTTTGTTCAACAGAACTGACTGCTGGGAGTTTGTATCTTAGTTTTTGTAAGTAGGCTATTGTTTTGTGTATTTTTTTGTGTAATTACTTACTTTTTTTATTATTATATGTATTGTTATGTATCCATTACCTTCAGAAAAATGTTTTTCTTTGAGCATCATTAAATTAAAAAAAAAATTTTTAACTGAAGGGGCAACATTAAAACTTAACACAAACGGGAATTATCACGTATATGAGTGAGGTTGCCCCCTCCTCAACACCTCGATCTTCACGCTACAATTTTTCAGCACTTTAAACAATATATGTATTGTTCTAATTAAACAACGCTTTTGTTTCAGGAGTCGTTTTAAAGAATTGAGACAAAATTTAAAGAGCGAGGTGTTGAGGATGGGGCAACCTGACTAATATACGAAATAATTTCTCCTTACTTACGGTTCGTTACCACGAACTGTTTGATTACCCATCAAAATCCAAACAGATATCATTGAAATATTGATTATTTTTTTTCTGTGTTACCAAAAGTATTGCCTTCATAATTCTTTACAGTTTCATGGAATGTAATTAAACAAATAGAGAAGGGTTTTCAACTAAAGTAAGCAGCAAGTTTAAAACTTAAACAAATTGAAATTACTCTGTATATAAATGGGACAGCTCCCTTATCAACACCCTACTCGTTAAACAAGTTTTTTAGTGCTTTGAAAAATCTTTTTTTTATTTAAACAAAAGCCAAAATTCACAGTAAAGAGTAAGGAACTACAGAGGAAACAGTCCCCTTCATACAAAGAATAATCTGTTGAAATATGTTTCAAATCTGTTGTCATTGCTTTCTGTTGAAAAGCTCTTTTTTATTCAATTTCTGATTGTTCTTCAAATCACACCCAGGCCTAACCATGATATAGCTTGAGGTACTGGTCCCTTTTGTACACTGATTAGTACCGTCCTAAATTTATTTATACAATGTCAATTTTGGCTAAAGTTTGAATACACTTTAAAAATTGGCAATTAATAGTAAGTTTGGTAAAAAGTCCTAGTTGATATTACTACTAAAGAATATGGTTGGATGAAAAGGAGTATTATTGTTTGTAAGAAATTACAATACATAGCCAAGTCAAACTTGGAACAAGCAAAATTAACATAAGTAAGGCTGTTAACCCCTGTGCCTCCTAAAAACCAGAAAACAATTTGCACTTTACTGAAAAAAAAAAGCAAATGACCATAGATTGCCAGTGTAATTGGCATATACTGACATTTCATCCTTAAGGTTTTGATAATTTTTCATTCATAAATGTATGAAAGGTGAAAACATTTCAAACGTATTTTGTTTTCAGCAAAGGGCAAATTGTATTCTGATCATTGAAAGGGCAAATTGAATGCATAATGGGGGGGGGGGGTAACATACCTTATATCCCTAAAACATAGTTACTGGACTGTTTAACTAAGCTGAACAAAATGGCTGTCTCATAATCTTGACTGGACGCGTTTGGAAAATGAATGTGCTTTAGAGATGGGCTGCCTGCTCTCCAATCTCTTGTTATTCTTAAAAGGGGCACCAGACACTCACACTGTAATGGGGGAGCAAGGGGGAGGACTTCCCCTTTCATATATCTAGTAAAAGCATTTTAAAAATTTCTTAAAACTTTAAGGAATACATATCAGCATATGTATACTAACTTGACAGCCCACTACCATTTTTTCCAGTTGAGTGCAAATCATGGTCTGGTCTTGAGAAGGTATGGGGTTGTCAAAGACAAAATTTCCTGACATTTCAACTACACTAAACAAAATGGCTATCTCAAAATTTTAATCAGATGTGTTTCGGGAATTGATGGGCATGTGTGTGGGCTTGTTGTTCTCCAATCACTTTTGACTAATAAAAAGGGCACTAGCTCTTTCAATTTCTAATCAAATTAGCCTTTTTTGAAGTTTCTATGACAACAAATGGCCATCTTAAAATTTCCATTAGATGCATTTTGTGAAAATACAACGTTTAGGGGGGGCTTATCCACCCTCTGATTACTCTAAATCTTAAAAAAGGCACTAGAACTTCTGATTATCAATCCAATGAGCTCCCTCTGAAGTTTATATGATCATCCTTTCCATATATACCTTAGCCCCCAGGGCATAACTTACAACCCTTGCCCTGAGGGCTTTGGGGGTTGTCATCCTCAAAGACATAATTTACAGACCTTCCAATTAAATTGAACAAAATGGCTATCTAAAAATTTTTGTTGAATGTGTCTGAGGAAATGGTGGGTGTGGGAAGGGGTTAGTTGCCCTGCAATAGCTTTTGACTATTAAAAAGGGCACTGGCCTTTTCAATTTCCAACTGAATGAGATGTTTCCAAAGTTTCTATGACAACAAATGACCATCTCAAAATTTCTATCAGATACATTTCAGGAAAATATAAGGTATGGTGGTGGGGGGGGGTATCCACCATCCCAACACTAAATCTTAAAAAGGGCACTAGAATTTCTGATTACCAATCCAACAAGCCCCTTCCGAATTTTATCTGATCACTCTTTTTATATATACCTTATATGCCCTGAGGATATAACTTACAACCCTTGCCCTGAGGACTGTGTGTGTGGGGGGTGTCATCTTCAAAGACATAATTTCCAGTCTTTTCAATAATGGTGAACAAAATGGCTATCTCAAATTTTGATTGGATGTGCTAGGGGAAATGGTGGGCGAGGGAGGGGGGTTAGCTGCACTCCAATCACTTTTGACAGTTGAAAAATGCACTAACCCTTCCAATTTTTAACAAAATGAGCTCTTTTTGAACAATAATAACAAATTTACAATAATAATTTGAAATTTGAAACAAATTTACAATTTTTTCTACAATAACAAATGGCAATCTCAGAATTTCTATCAGATGTATTTCAGGAATATATGCAGTGTGTGGGGAGGGAGTATCCACCATCCAATCACTCTGAATCTTAAAACGGCACTAGAACTTCTGATTACCAAATCCAGCACCCTCTGAAGTTTATACAATCACCCTTTTCATATATACCTTATATACCCCCAGGGCATAACTTACAAACCTTGCCCTGAGGGCTGTGTGTGCGCGGGGGGGGGGGGTTGTTGTTGTCTTCAAAGACATAATTTCCAGTCCTTTCAATTATGTAGAACAAAATGGCTATCTCAAAATTTTGATTGAACGTGTATGGGGAAACGGTGGGCATTGGAGGGGGTTAGTTGTCCTCTAATCACTTTTGACTATTAAAAAGGGCACTGGCTCTTTCAATTCCCAATCGAACTAGCTGAGTATAGAGGAAATCCACCCTCCAATCACTCTGAATCTTAAAAAGTGCTCTAGAACTTCTGATTACCAGTCCAATGAGCCCATTCTGGAGTTTTTATAATCACCATTTCTATTTGTACCTCATAAGCCCCAAGGGCATAACTTATAAATCTTGCCCTGAGGGCTGTGAGGGGTTGTTATCCTTAAAAACATATTTTTTGGACCTTTCAATTACATTGAACCAAGTGGCTATCTCAAAATTTTTATGGATGTGTTTAGGGAGATTGTGAGCACGGGAGGGGGGTTAGTTGTTGTTCAATCACTTTTAACTGTTTAAACAGGCACTGACCCTTTCAATATCCAATCAAATGAGCTCTTTTTGAAGTTTCTATGACAACAAAAGACAATCTCATAATTTCTATTAGATGCATTTTGAGAAAATGCAAGGTGTTTAGAAGGAGGGGGAATCTACCCTCACAATCAATCTCAAGAAGGGCACTGAACCTTCTGAATAGCAAGGGTGAATACAATCACTTTTTACATATACCTTATATGGCCCCAGGGCATAACTTACAACCCCTGCCCTGAGGGCTGTCCTCAAAGACATCAATTCTGGATCTTTCAACTACATTGAACAAAATGGCTACCTCAAAATTTGGATTAAATGTGTTCGGGGAAATGGTGGGCATGGAGGGGGGTTAGTTGCCCTCCAATAAATTTTTGACAATTAAAAAGGACACTAGCCCTCTCAATTTATAATCAAATGAGCTTTCTTTGAAGTTTCTACAATAATTCCTTTGATACAAAGTGCCCTGGTCTAAACAAAAAACAATAATAATAATGATAATCATCCAAATCATCATACTATTCCTGACATTGTTGACCATGGTGTACTACACTCATCTCCAATAGATAAGGCTGACCTTCTAAACGCTCAATTTGCTTCTGCCTTTACCCAAGACTCAAGTGCCTCCTCACAAAATCCTCCATCATATGAAGTGCTTTTTCCCATGCCTAATCTGTCAGTAAGTGAAATAATAGTTTTTAATAGCCTTGGGAAGCTTGATGTAAATAAATCAAAGGGACCAGACAGTGTTCATCCATGTCTTCTTAAGGAGTGTTGAAAAGCTCTCAGTTACCCCCTGTGCATGCTGCTCTGGTTATCTCTTCAAAATGGGGAACTACTGCATGAGTGGAAAACATCTCATAGAACCCCAATCCATAAAAAGGGACAAAGAGACTCTGCAGAAAATTACCATCCTATAAGCATCACTTCTGCAGCTGTTAAGGTGCTTGAGAGATTTGTTAACAAAGCTTTAATTGAACATCTTGAGGTCAATAACATCCTCTCCACATCACAACATGGATTCAGATCTGGTAGATCTGTGGACACTAACCTCATCCAAACATATGAATTAGTGACTACACTGCTTGATAAGGGTCTTCCTGTTGACATGATTCTTCTTGATCTGTCCAACGCATTTGACAAGGTTTGTCATGAATTCCTCATAATCAAACTGAAGGCTGCAGGTGTCAATGAAGGTGTTGTATAATTGATTATGGGCTTCCTCTCTGAAAGATCACATGGTGTCAGAGTGTTTGATTCACAAGGAACTCCTTATTTCTCTTCTCCCACAACTATATTGAGTGACATGCCCCAGGGCACTATTCTTGGACCAACACTTTTCAACTTCTATGTCAACAATTTACCCACCCTTCAGTCATGCAGATGACTCAAAACTAGTTGGAAAAGTGGCTACTCCCTCTGACCAGCAATCAATTCAAACAGATCTTGACAGTCTAGGGAGATGGGCTAACATGTGGCTCCTTACTTTTAATGTTGACAAATGCCATGTCATCCATTTTGGCAAACACAACAAGCATCATAAGTATTTCCTTCAAGATAACTTCCTTTCTGCTGTTTCTGAACAAAGAGATCTTGGGGTTATTGTTGATCACCAATTAAAGTTTAACAGCCATGCTAAGTCTGTCTCATCTTCTGCAAATAAATCCTTTGGTATCATAAAAAGAACCATCTCTAGCCAACAACCAAGAGTTTTTATGAAGTTATTTAAGGCGCTTGTACTACCACCTCTGGAGGTTGGAACGTCATTGGCAGTCCGTTTTTTCAAAAAGATAAGAAGTTGCTTGAGGATGTCCAGTGTTGTGCCACTAAGATGGTTAGCAGCATGAATAAATTTCCATACAAAGAAAGACTACATTGTTTGAAGCTGCTGACACTGACATACTAAAGAAAAGGAGTGATATTCATGTCAACAAACCCATGTGTTATTTACGAATTTCTAATTGTGGATTATTGCCTCAAATAGTGAGTCAAAGACATTTTTCCATACCTAGTGTGTTATTTTCCTTATTAATAGACCCTAAAGTGTTATACTATACTTACTTACCTTGGATTTTTATTGTGTTTGATTTGTTTCTAGTTGGTGATATATAAGTGTAATTCCCTAGAGATTTCAACGTGTCCTGATTTCGACTTTTTTTTGTCGCTGTTGCCGCTCCGAAGTTGCCAATATAATTTCTTTTGGGCGAATTTGAAAAATCAGCCAAAAAGTCGGCAGCCGAAAACGTTTGGAAAGTTTGGTTATCATATTCAAAGTCCAGTGAAATTTCGTCAAAAAGCCACCAACAGACCAGAGAATTGAAGATTGTGTGATTTAAATGTGTTTGTCTAATTAGGCTAAACTTACAAGACCTCTGTCAAGAGATTTAGATAGTAAATGACTTCAGCATAGGCTTCAGTCTAGTCAAGGTTACTCTGCTGAATTTCATCGGCTGTCGAGTGAGGATTGGTTGTCTGAAGAATTATCTGGATCTAAAATCAAATTCTTTTGAAGAATTTTCCATGCAAAGCGAGCCGCGAAATAATATTCCCGATAGGTAAACGTACACAGGTTGTAAGCAGAAGAGGGGCGGGTGCCTGCCGCAAGAGCCGTACGTACCTGCTGGTATTTAGTTACCCTTAAATTGCGGGGAATAGGTGAGCAGGTCCCGACGCTTCCCTTATACTTGTGTACGCTATCCGAAAATTGCGTTGAATGCTGTGACGTAAGCGATGGGGACTCTCGTACGCAATGCTGTACTGAACTTTCTCACGCGATCCATGCAAGCGGGGAACAAAATTGAAAGCATTGTTAAGCGAGCTGTGGAGTTCTTTGATCATGCTGAAATTCTTAGTGCGAAGGAGAAACTTATAACGCTTGCCAATGAGATTGGTTATGATTACGTCTATCGGAAAACGGCAAACGATTCTGATAACGTGATGGAAATGGCGAAAATCCTAGCCCTTTGCGCTAAAGAGAAAAAGCCCTTGCCTACTTTCGTAATTTTTGATCCGCAGGAAGTGCCCACCTGCCCTGATGAAGTCAGTGCCTGCGTGAGAATAAAAGTAAACGAGATGTGTCGAAAGTTTGATGCCGGATTAGGGGCTATCGCGGATAAGATCAAACTTGCATCTGAACAGTGTGCTCAGCAGCTCGCCGGGGTATCGCAGCAATGTACTACCATAAGCGACGCTATTTCCCAGGGCTCACCCACTCCCCGTTCAGCAGCGAATCCGCCATCAAAGCCACTTTACTCGGTGGTTGTGAAAGCAAACGATATGCCGCCTGAGTTAACGTCCCCACAATCCCGGAAAGACTTCTTTGCAAAGGCTTGCCCTAGCGACGTAAGCTCCGATTCTCTTACTCTGAAACGTAGCAACGATGAATGGAAGATTCTTGTCCAGTCTCGAGATGCCGCTACCCAACTTGCAGAAGCAATGAAAAGGAAGAACATAACCACTAAAGTCAAAGTTCCCCAGTTTGTCGGTATCATGAAAAGAGTACCCTCTTCAGTTAGCGAGAGTGAACTCTGTCAAATTGCTGGTTGCGACAAAGTGGCGCAATGCGGATCTACGAGAGCGTTCAAGTTATTCTATGCAAGTCGACAAACACTTGAAAACGCTATCGCGAACCCGCTGAAGATTTGTTTAGAACTGTTCAGGATTGAAGAGTTCCGCTTTCTACCGAGGAGGTGTTTCAAGTGCCATGCTGTTGGTCATTTAGCAGCTGACTGTTCGCAACCAGAAAGGTGTTCGCGCTGCGGTGGCGATGGTCACAGCTCTAGTAAGGACAACCCATGTAGTAATCCGCAAAAATGCCTAAACTGCGGCTCTAGTAGACACTCTTGCTACCATGCTGCTTGTCCCTTTAACAAAGCCCAGCCTAACACTAGCACGTAAATGGAAAATCGAATATTCTGCTGGAATATGAACGGTAAAGTGTTGGACAGAATCCCCCTTCTAACTGACCTTTCTAAAGAATATAACTGTATTTGCATACAGGAACACTTTCTGACCGATGATAGTGTAAACCTTCTAAAGTTTTCCTCGGATATGCATTACCTCGTTCAACCTGCGCGAAGATCTGGGACTCGGGGTCGTCCCTCTGGTGGCCTAGCCATAATCACGCGCTCTAACTCGGGGCCCCCCGTGTGTGTTGAGCAGAATGAATGGTTCCAAGCTGCCAAAATGCATGGCGTGTTTTTCGTAAATGTTTATTTACCAACCAATTACAATGACATCGCTTCAGAAAAGAAGTTTGCAAAAGCATGCCAGAAGCTCGGAAAGTGCCTCCTCAGTTTAGTCCAGAAATCATGCCCTGTTATAATTCTTGGTGACTTTAACTGCAATCTCGACGATCATTCCTGCCCTCGGGCTGTACTATTGCTGAACGCCTTACCAAGCGGATTTAAAGTTGCTAAGAAGGATAAGTGCTATTCCTATATCAGTACCGCAAAAACCGTCTCAAATCTTGATCATGTAGTAACTTACAAACTGGACCTAGAGTCAGTCTCGGTTGGATCTGACGGTGCCTATTCGGATCATTTACCTCTCTCTTTTGCAATACCAGCCGTCAGTCCCCAGTGTGCTCCAAAAACCAAGCCTGAGCCAGCACGTGATTGGAAAAAAGTAGTCCGTGAGCAGTTCCAGCTCAATTGTGAACAAATTTTGAAGAAAATTAAAGTGCCTTTCCACCTCCTACAGTGGGATTGTGACCTAACGGAAAGCGAGATACGCCTGCAACTGAACATGTATTTCTACGAAATTTGCCACTCCTTGAGAGTAGCTGAAAGGGTTGCTGTCCCATTACGTAGCGTCCGACGTGGGTCGCGAGTGAAAGGATGGGCCTCTAACAGTGAGCTTGTGAAGGCAAGAGCAGCTGCCAAGTTCTGGCTGGGGGTTTGGCACGAGTGCGACCGGCCAAAAAGCGGGGTAGTCAATGAATTGCGGGTTTATACAAAACGGCGGTTCGCGAAAGAGCTACGAAAACATCGTAGTAGCCTCAAACGGGAAACAGTTTCAAAAATCATTGAAAACCCTAATTTGGTCTGGAAGCTCCGTGCCAGGCCTGTAGAAAGTACGGGACAAAATGCTAGTGATATAGATGAGGAAATATGGGTAGATTATTTTGCTGCTGAATTCTCCCCACCAGATGAAGTGAAAAATAAAAAGTTTAGCGAAGAGCTCGATCAGCTTATGACGAAAGAGCATAATTACCTCGTGATTTCTAGTGCGAAAATAACCCACCTTTGTCAAAAATTAAAGAAGAAATTATCCGCCGGTGCCGACCAAATCTGTGCTCTACACCTACTGAATGGTGGTCCAGTTCTATCGGAGCATTTAGCAATAGCTTACCAAATTATACTAACACATGGTATTGTACCGGACATTTTCTGTTTAGGTGTGATCACTCCAGTTTTGAAAAAGGGTAAACCTGCTCATGAACCATCGTCATACAGACCCATTACTGTATCATCTGTGTTTTGCAAGCTATTTGAAAAGCTCATAATTTCGGACATTAAAGCTAGTTGTAAAGTGCCTCCCCACCAGTTTGGATTCCAAGCTGGCTTAGGATGTGCCCATGCCTTGCATGTAGCTGCAAATGTTCTACTGGATGCCCACATTTCGAAAGAAAGCCTAGCTATAGGTGAATATGATGTACAGCGGGCTTTTGATTCGGGTATCCATTCTCAGAATATGGTTGAGCTGAGAAAGTCCGGAGTTGACCGTGCTATTGTCAAACCCTTGAACGACATGTATAGTAGGCTCAAGGTCCGTATTAAACTGTCAGGTAAATTAAGTCGTAGGTTTGCTGTGGTGAAGAAAGGTATAAAACAGGGAGCCGTATCATCACCTGATCTGTTCAACAACAGCATATCGACGGCCCAGTCAAAAGTGGCCCCTTGCTGTATTTTTAAAGGCATTGACGTGTCCCTAGTTGGGTTTGCAGATGACCTTCTAAACTTTTCAAGAATTTTGTCTTCTTTGGAATCTAACTTTAAAATTTTGGAGATGGAGTATGATGAAATTGGGTTGAGTTTTAATGTGACAAAATGTGAAGTACTGTTATTTAACTGGAATGCCTCTCAACCCGAAATCCAACTAGGGTCACAGGTGGTCATGCCCTCTAAGTCAATTGTATACCTGGGTCTGCCGATCGGTGAAACTCTTCAGCATACACGAGCACTGCTTGTAAAGCACATCGAGAAGAAGATCAGGTCAGCTTATGGAGCTTCGGTTTCCTCCAAGCGTAATCTAAATAGGTCGCTGCGTGCACAAATATTTGTTGCTGTTGCCTTACCCCATGTTCTTTACGTTTCGCCGTTCTGGAAGTTACTTACAAATTCGAATAAAGTAACTATAAGAAGAATATTCTTCAGGTACCTCAAGTTCCTACTTGAGATGCCATTAAGAACAAGTAATTCTTACCTAACGAGGCGGTATTCAGTACCTGACCCATTTACTGCGGTGGAAGCGTGTCTTGAAAAGTACCGTGATAGAGTAGAAGCGAGTAACCACCAGTGGACCGCCATTCTTACATAGTTGTATTATAGTTCCTTCGTGATTATTTTCATTTCAAGAAGTTTCGTTGTGTTTTGTATGTGCGTTTTCTTCTCTTTTGTTTTTTATCCGTCTTTTGTTCAATTGTGACGGGTTTTTCCAATATATTTATTATTATTTATTATTATTATTTAACCAAAAAATCCTTTCTAAAAATACCCTTCCTGATCTCTTTGCACAGCCCTTGCATTCTGGTACTAGAAGACATTCAATGAAGCTCCCCATGCAGCATTCCACAAGTAGACACAGAAGTCATTTCTTCAGCCAAAGAGTCATCAATCTGTGGAATCAATTGTCTGAGGAAACAGTTTCTGTAACTTCAACCAACATGTTCAAGTCCCACCTTGATAAGGAATGGCTCTACCAGGAGTTCCTTTACAATTGGGAAGCTGCAGAATCCTCCACAAGAATCTAGATCAACCACAATCTACACCAAACCATTTTTTTTCACCACTGGAGCATCACAAGGATGGAAAATCCTTATATCACTCCAAGCTACAATTTAAGGTAAAAAAAATAATAATAATACACTGTGTCCACATTGCTCTTTACTCAGGCAGCACTATTGCACTGCCTATGACATTATAATTCTAAACCATGAATGTAGTTGTGTCATTTAGTTTTTTAACTTGTGTCAATACAACATTGGATTATCTTCACAGATTTTTTTTATTTTCTTTGTATATTTTAGTTTTATGACAAAAAAATGTTTCAGCAAAATGCTGGTTGTCTGAGTTCTTTTCAAATAAAAAGAACTTATATTTATTGTGCTGAAGATATAAATCTGAATATTGTATAATTTATTTTTAATTTGAAAAAAAAGACATAGCATTGATGTTCTTTCCAAGCATGAGAATTGCTATCACCATAGTAAATTTGAATTGTGAAACTTAAAGTTTTTAACTATATAGTGACTCTCCAAGTTTATCTTTTGCTCTTCTTCTTTCCTTGGTAGCTTGAAATTAAGTAGCTCATTTGTGGCTGGCTTGATTCTAAATCCTAAGTCTTAATAAAAATATTAGTTTGTCAAAGTGTAGACATGTCTTTGTTTAGACCTATCTTCTAAGCAATTTTCACTGCCCTAAAAATAAGGACAATAAGATAGTATAAATATAAATAAGATAGTAGCTATATGAGCTATAGATAGTAGCTATAAGATAAAAATAAGATATTAGCTACAAAAGACCTTAGGTCCTAGATTCACCTCTGAAAATTCACATTGAATTTTACCAGTTATGCATTGAAATAGATGCTTTGCAAAAAAAGAACAAAAAAGAAGTCTTGTTACTTTAAGGGTTTATAAATAGAATAAGTTACAATAGTAATTATTGCATTTGGAAAGAGCACTGAATTGCAAATTGAATAGCACTGGTGTGTTTCTGTTCAGTTAGCAAATTACCTTAAGCTCTGTTCTCTGTCAAATCTAAAACATGAGTTTGATACAAGTTGTGCAGATTATTGTTTTGATTGCTGTGTTTGGTCAAAATGGGTTTAGTTCTTCTCAGAACCCATGTTCAACCATGCTATTGTGGCATAATTGATTTTTTTAAAATATGTGTCCAACATGATTAGAACTTGCAAGATGAAAATTCTTCAAAGTTTGGCTGGGTTAAACATGGATAACCTGAAAATTATTTTGTCAAACCCCCTCAAAATATGCTTTAAACCCATTGCTTAAAAATACAACTTTAAACTATAGGCCTACTTAGAGCAATTCAATATAATATCCTGTTCATTACTTCTCATACAAATGAAAGTAATTCTTTGCCAAAAAATGGAAACTAGTTAATATTCCTTGATAGCACTGCAACTAGATTGGTCCCTAGTAGTCCAATTTCTTTTGATCCATCTACAAAAAAGGTACTTTTGCTGTTAAACGTGGATGGCATGCACTTGGCAATTGGCCAAAATGGACCCCAAGACTTTGTGCTATAGAACTCTGCTTACAATGTTAGGATGATTAAACAGGTAGCCTTGTCTGAGCTTGGTTACAGGTTGTGCTCTTTGTTTTGAACTGGATAAAACAGCTTTGCTGCATAACAGCATGTCATTATTAATAACTTTCAATTTGAGTTTACAGCAAATTTCTAATGAAAAAAAAAATGTCTAATACCTTAACAAGGTCCAATAAGATGCCATCCATTAGATAATCAGTCAAAAGACCATCTGGACCAATTAGTACAGATCCAGAATGTTAATATCCAATGATTATGGATATTGATAATGGAATGATAATGGGATTCTCTGATTGTTTTGTAGTTAGGGAGGGAGGGAGATACCTCATTTTAACACCAAAACATCCCAACTGTCATTGAGCCTTTGGATAAATACAGAATTAGTTATAAGGGAGAGACAAGGTAAGGGTGGAGGTAGATACTGATATATAATCCTCAAGGCTGTGAGGGGTATTTTTTTCTAAGTAAAGATGGAGAGGGGGTAATCTTCAGTAACAAAAAATAATTAAAATCACAAAAAAATGTGAATTTGTCATGTAATCCCTCTTGATTTCTGATCTATGCTGTTATTATGAAAGAAAAGGGTAGCATCAAACCCCAAAACAAGCAGAATTTATTCCTTATAGGAAGGGGACTGCCATTGCTATATCCAGCAGGGGCAGAGTTATGCTCCTGTTATAAACTCTTACTTCAGCTATATCCAGCAGCATTAGGGGGAGGGTGGAGATATAGCTGTAACAGTAGGCAAGCATGGTTATTATATTCAGAAAGAACATTAAAATGTATAAATTCAATAATTGCTTAGGGAGAAAATTCTGTTTGGAGGAAATTGTATGTTTAGAACAAAAGAAGTTCTTAAGTTCCAATTTAGATAGCTCACTAACAGCTTTCCAAACTTTCCTTTTGTATGATTTGAGAAGAAGTACATATTGCATCAATTAAGAAGTTATGCCAAAAAAACACCTTGTCAGGTTTGTTACCAGATGAAATTGAAATCAATGATTACCAGGTATTTTTGAACCTGAATTCTTCACTCTGCTGTACTTCATCTTAGTTCTCTGACTATTGAGTCTGCTTGGATGAAAATACATCACCAAAGATCTTTAATAGCTTGGGTGTCTAATGACTACTAATCATACAACTGCACCTGGTCACTTCAATAATAATGAAGAACAACTTCTATCCTCAACTCTGGAGCTTCACAAGCAGAAATCCTTAGATTCCACTAAGCAGTTGACATTTCAGTTGCCTAAGCTGGAGCAACTGTTGACAATTCATGATGAGAAAAATTTTGTGTGGACTCTGGTTAAGGTATGCTTGACAGCCTAACAAGTTTCAGCAGATGATCTCTGGTTCTTGAATTAGGACCAATGATAGGAAGACAAATACTAGGAAACTTCAATGGTTAGCAGCATGAATAAATTTCTATACAAAGAAAGACTATATCATGTGTAGCTGCCAACACTGACATACCAAAGGAAAAGGGGTGACATGATTTTAACCAAAAATTTACTTTCTAAAAACACCCTTCCCAGTCTCTTTGCACAGCCCTTGTATTCTGGTACTAGAGGACATTCAATAAAGCTCTCTATGCAGCATTCCATAAGCAGACATAGAAGTCATTTCTTCACCAAAGTCATCAATCTGTGAAATCAACTATCTGAGGAAACAGTTTCTGTAACTTTAACAAACACATTCAAGTCCCACCTTGATAATGAATAGCTCAGCCAGGAGTTCCTTTACAATGGGGGAACTCCACAAGGGTCTAGATCAACAACCACAACCTACACCAAACAAATTTTTTTCATCACTGGAGCATCACAGGGATGAAAAACCTTATTTTTTAAGCTCAAACTTAAAAAAATTGTGAATATCTGCAATGAGCATCCTGTAAAGAACCCTCAGTTGAAAACAAAGTCTTACTGAAGAAAGTAGCATATAGTACAAATTTAACAGCTAAGTAGACTATGACAGATAATTGATGACTTAATCTTTGTAGCCAGAGTGTCTTAATTACTGCAAGGTTTTTGACAATTTTTGAGGTTGCTACAATACAAAAATAGCTGTGATTTAAGGTAATTCAGTGAGAGCATGCTGGCCTTCATTAACTTGTGGTTTAGAAGGGCATCACCTCTATTTCTCCTGTATTTAGTGCATAGAAATTTCATTGTGTATGTTCATTTTGGGGCATAAATTTGTCCAGTAGGGGTGGGTGTAAAGTTTTCTGGTATATCTTCAGGAATGACATTAGCATAGTTTAACAAGAATTTTAGAATGTTTAAGAGTAGTTTTCAGAATTGTCTACTGTTTACTTCTAAGTAGAGGGAAAGCACCACTAGGCCTAATACTGGGCACTGGCCTTTTATAATCCTAGGGAAACAGATATGCTGCTCAAATAAGGCACAAGCTTAGTGAAACTGTTTTGAGCCTTAGGCTATACATTTACTTAGCCTAGATTTAATCCAGGTAAAATTCTAGTTAATTGACTTCTTGCTATCTCAGAAAGGGTTTAGGTTATGAAAATGAAACTTTCAGAGACAAATCTACAGACTAAAGTATGTCCTGGGAAGGTATTTTGAAGCAACTACCTCCACTCCTTCTCCCTCTACAGGGCCCTGACCTTTGATGACCTTTAAAATTTGTGTTATAAAAGTGAAACCTTGCAAAATAGATCTTCTGCTTGAATGAAGTACAACAAAATTGTTTTCAGCTTCAAAACTTTGCTAAATCCCAATTTATGAGGTTTTAAAGATATGCAAATACATTTCCTAAATTTTGAAAAAAACATTGATATTGCTCAAAATTCTACTCAAATAACAGGAGTTGCATTTCCAGAACTGAAGGCAGAGAAAAAGCAACTAGTAACTGAAAATTAAGGTAAAATGTTGTTTTGTTAAAACTTCAATAGGTACAGACCTGTCATGTAGGCAAATTTCAGGGCCCTTTAGAAGGAGTGGAGGTGGGTACTTTAAAATACATTCCTGGGACATACTTCAGCCTGTAGACCAATCCCTGAAAGTTTCATTTTCCTAACCTAAACCCTTTCTAAGATAGCAAGAAGTCAATTAACTAGAATTTTACCTTAATCCATAAGTTTTGAATGAAGTCTGAATGAATCTCTTAAATTTTGGAAAGAGACCTAGATGTGGCTTAAAATCCTGCTGAAATTACAGAAATTGTGTTCTCTAAGGCAGGCACAGTACCAATGAAAGAGAAACTGAAAAGAAGACTTCAAAACAATGAAAAAGAGAGTTGCAAGATTTACATAGGTTTTGAGCTAACACTTAGCCCAATGCCATCTTTTAAGCCCTATATAAAGGAAAGTGTAGGGACAGCAGCTTTATAACATCTTCCCAGGTTAGCCTATATGTTAGACACTAGCCTACATTTATTCCTTGATGAATTCACCTATTGTCCAATATAGCAAAAAGTCTAGAACTTAGCCCAATGCCATCTTTTAAGCCCTATATAAAGGAAAGGGTAGGGACAGCAGCTTTATAACATCTTCCCAGGTTAGCCTATATTTATTCCTTGATGAATTCACCTATTGTCCAATATAGCAAAAAGTCCATCAACAAGAACTTTACCGTAATAATTCTTTTAGAAGGCACCCCCGCTAGTTCTCTATAATGAAGCCTAGTTCATTGGGGAATGTACCTATATATGCTACCCAAAACAAATCCAATAGGCTATTCAGTGAGTTCTTAAGCTGATTAAAATGCTGCAATCTAGTTCAAAACAACTCACATCGCCATCTAATTATTGAATAATGTACAGCATATAGGTAGCGCTTCTTCGTGCCAACAAAACGGACAACTTTCGTTGTTTCTGAATATGCTAAAATCTGAATTAAAAAAATTAAAAGGCTGACGTGATAACTCCCTGAAGTCTCAAGCTCTCTAAAGAATTTTCCAAATAAACCAAAGAATGAGGTCTATAAGTTTTATAGCTCTATCCTGAAGATTGTTGAGAAAAAGTAGTGATGCAATTTTCGTGGTGTCCACCCCATGTGGGGATGGTTGGTAATGAAAGAGCAGATAAATATGCCAAAACGGCAGCGCAAAATTTAATTCTTACAGCTCCTACAGAACCATATAAACAGATTAGAGAGATGTTTAGAAGGATTCACCCAAAAAATTTTGAAGAAATGAGAGATAATAGTAGTAATATAGCTCTTACCCGGAAAAAGAAACTTGGTTTTTATATGAAAAATTGGAGTAGATTAAAAAGAAAATATGGTTGCTTAATGTTCCGTTTTCGGTTGACCTATGTAGGTATTAAGCATAGGTTGTTTATCATTGGCAAAGTTGATATTCTTCTGTGTGATAAATGTAGTGAGAAAGAAAATATTTTCCATTATGTAGTTGATTGTAAAGAATATGAAAATTTAAGAAAAGAAATGATAATGTCGTGTAAAGAAGAAACTTTAGGATAGTTTTCAGTGGGGCTTACATTATGAATCTTCATTGATGATGAATCCTTGGAGTATAAGATGATAGACTTTTTTATCTAGTTTATATTTGAAAGTGGTAGAGAAAAAGATTTTATCTGATGTTGATAATTTTGTAAATGTTGAATTGACAGTACTGCAATAGGGATTGATTTGTGTGTGGACTCTGTCTGACTGAGCGTTTTAGGAATGATCTAGTTACTTGATGAGTGATATTAAAAAAAAAAAAAAATGCTATATAGGAGGATCGTTTGTTCTTTTTAGTTTGAAGCTGAGATGAAACAATAATTGCTGTATAGAAAGTATTTGCAGCTAATGGTGAAGTGCTGAGAAGAAAGAAAATTAGTCATATTGAAAGAAGTCTCGATTACTGTCAAGAGGAGACTCAAGTCTTTCATATCTCGGAGGAAGTCTCATGCAATACACGCTTTGGTCTCTCTCAGTATATTTAGAAATTTCACCGCCCTAATTTTGAAATTGGGTAAAAGATGAAAAACATAGCATTAAAGGATTAATCAAAACAGTTGAAAAAATTGGAAGAATATCTACTGCTATTTTAATATTGCACAATAATTAGAGCAATTTTTCAAATTGGAAATGTGAGGTTATTCTCTGAAAAATTTAGTATTTGGTAGCAACTATTAGTTGAAGCAACCCAACTGATAAGCTGACATTCAGACGACGAGTCTGCTTTTGACCGATCCAAAAAGTTCAACATTGTTGCACATTCAACTAATCAAAACCAAATCGTCCAAGATTTTTAGACATGATCCAAAACTGACAACACATCTGACACAACATCTGATTGGGAAGTGACAAAAACTTCTTTACTATATAAACACACAGAGACATTTATGGACACATCACAATGGCAAGGCTACTTGACTCATCTGACTTGAAGAATTCGATCTGACACTTAATGGGAACCGCAATTGGATTGGCAACGCCGAGCTAAGACAATAAAACACATTCTTTGTCCATGGTCGTATATTAAGCAGAAATCTTGCATATTTATCATAATCTGAACGCAGCTATTGTTTATCACTTTCGGAAAAGATATTGCAAAATGGAGACATAGATAAAAATGGGGTGTAACCAAAGCATTGTACAGTCGGGCTTGAATCTGCAGGTTAAATTCCTATTTTGCCGAGATGGAACACCATACGCTCTTTAGCCTTTTCTCCAAAATTTTTATCTGTACAACTTGTGTAAAACCCACACTCGACCCAATAGATATTCCTAAATAAAAAATAGAATCGTATAAAGCAACATCATCATCCCCAAACTCGACAATACGGTCCGCTAAATTCACTCCTCTTCTGCAAACCGAAACAACTTCACTTTTGTTAGTACCAGAAGCAGTACTATAGCGTGGCATTTATATAGCGTGGATATTTTGGAGAGTCAAATGTTATCGGAGGCCTAACAAGCCCTTGCCCTCTTTTACCGAAATGCATCCGATAAAAGTTCTGAGACAGACATTTTGATAAAAATAATCCAAAGACCATGTAGCAAAAACTTTGATGGCGACACAGCCTCAATGGCCCGAAAGCAAGCATTGAAAGTTATGTCCTGGGGGCATATATGGTTCTTACATAAGGGATACTTGTATAAACTTCCGAGAAGAATAACTGAATAAAAAATTCAAAGTTCTAGTTCATTTTTAAGATTCAAAGGAGATCAGAGGGCTACTAGCCCTCCCCCCTGAAGCCCTTTTCCCTAAACCGATCTGATAAGAAATCTGAGATAGCCAATTTTTAAACAATAGTTCAAGATCATATAATAATAACTCAGGGGTCGATGCAACCCCCCAGGTCCCGGGAGCAGGCGTTGTATGTTATACATTGAGGGCAAATATGGTTCTTATGGAAGGGATACTCATATAAACCTTAGAGGGGGCTTATTTGACTGGACACTGAAAGCTCTAGTTAATTTTTTATGAGTAATAAAAGATCAGAGGGCAACAAGTCCGCCTTCCACGCCTTTTCCCTTAAGGTATCCAATAATAGATGGCCGTTTTGTTAAAAATAGTTCAAAGGTCAGATAAGAAACTCCGTTGGCGACAAACGCCGTTGTCGACACTATAACTCATATGAGGGGTCACCCTCCTCCTAATACCACGCTCTTTACGCTTAAGTATTTTTTAGTAACTTCAACTATTTATTCTACGGCCATTGTGATTCAAGGGTCATTCTTAAGGAATTGGGACAAAATTTAAGCTTTAATGTAAAGAGAGAGGTACTGACGAGGGGGCGAACCCCTCATATACGTGTTAAAAACATACGAATATAGAAGCTCAGTACGAAAGCTAATTCGTAAGTTCCGTATATCTTTTACTAATAAAAACGTTCTTAAAAATTAAAAGTTCTAGTTGTCTTTTTAAGTAACCAAAAAATTGGAGGGCAACTAGAGCTCCTCCCCCGCTCTTTCTTTTCTCAAAATCATTCGGTCAAAACTATGAGAAAGCCATTTAGCCAAAAAATAAAAATTAGAATTTCGTTTTAATTATTCATCTGCGGAGAGCCAAAATCAGAATATGCATTAATTCAAAACGTCCAGAAATTAAATAAAAAATTTTTTATAACTCAGAAATATCCCCACGTTACGTGCGTCTTTAGGTGATGTTTCCACAAGAAAATTGGCGATTTTCTGGCAATGAATTGGCAAAAATTTTCTCGTCTCATGTGGCAACTCTGGTATTGTCTAATAATATTTCAGCATATTTATCATCAAACTATAAATAAATTAATTGGTCCAGAGCTCTTTGTGAGACAGAAGAATCATTATTTTTCGAAATTTACCAAGGAATTCAATTCTTCACTTAGCCTCGGTATTTAATTTATATTAAAAAGACTGTGAAACGTTAAGGCAGAGAGCCAGGCAATTTTTACTCTGATTTAAAAGTATGAATTTGCTAAACTGTTCCAGCTCTTCCATCAGCAACACTAGACCTAGAATACCCAGATAGAATACAGAGTTGTTGCTTGCTGTTTGATTTATCAATAAACACTGCTTGTAAAATTCCAGTTTAGCTACTCTTTGCTATCTTGGAAAGAAGTTAGCCTAGGTCAGAAAAATTAAACTTTCAGGGATAGACCTACAGACTAAGTATGTCCTGACTCATAACTAAAGTCAAATTTCTTTATGGTAGCTTGTCTGATCTTTATGAGCACCATATAAGTGATCTTTTCAAGGACACTGAAATCAAAATATTAAGAGTTAGTTTTCAGCTTGCAATTGTTGATGCTATAGGCCTACATACATTAAAATCCTCTACACTGCCCAGAGTTCCTCTTTTAGCTGATACTTCTGCTTCAAATATTTAGCACCAGAATTCTTCAGGTTGCCTTAAAACTGCTGTCAAACCCTTTGTACTAGTAAATATAACCAAGTGTTTCTCATGGGACTAAAAAGGTTATGCAAACTAATCCTACTGACCTTGTTTTAACTAAAGATGATAAAATTCTAGTTAATTGACTTCTTGCTATCTTGGAAAGGGTTTAGGTTAGGAAAATGAAACTTTCAGGGATATTTCTACATGCTAAAGTGTGTCCTGAGAAGGTATTTTAAAGTACCCACCTTCACTCCTTCTCCCTCTAGAGGGCCGTGAAGTTTGCCTACATGACAAGTCTATTACCTTAAATTGCAGCTTAGAGCAATATAAGGATTATCCATCCTTGTGATGCTCCATGAAATTTGTTTGGTGTAGATTGTGGCTTTTAGACTAGACTCTTGTGGAGGACTCTGCAGCTTCCCAATTGTAAAGGAACTCCTGGCAGAGCCATTCCCTGTCAAGGTGGGACTTGAACATGTCAGTTAAAGTAGCAGAAACTGTTTCTTCAGAGAGCTGGTTCCACATATTGATGATTCTTTGGCTTAAGAAGTGGCTTCTGTGTCTACTAGTGGAATGCTGCATGGGGAGCTTCATTGAATGTCTTCTAGTACCAGAATGCAAGGGCTGTGCAAAGAGATCAGGAAGGGTATTTTTAGAAAGGATTTTTTGGTTAAAATAATATCACTCCTTTTCTTTAGTATGTCAGTGTCAGCAGTTTCAAACAATGTAGTCTTTCTTTGTATAGAAATTTATTCATGCTGCTAACCATCTTAGTGGCACAACACTGGACATCCTCAAGCAACTTCTTATCTTTTTGAAAAAACGGACTGCCAATGACATTCCAACCTCCAGAGGTGGTAGTACAAGTGCCTTAAATAACTTCATAAAAACTCTTGGTTGTTGGCTAGAGATGGTTCTTTTTATGATACCAAAGGATTTATTTGCAGAAGATGAGACAGACTTAGCATGGCTGTTAAACTTTAATTGGTGATCAACAATAACCCCAAGATCTCTTTGTTCAGAAACAGCAGAAAGGAAGTTGTCTTGAAGGAAATACTTATGATGCTTGTTGTGTTTGCCAAAATGGATTACATGGCATTTGTCAACATTGAAAGTCAGAAGCCACATGTTAGCCCATCTTCAGCGACTGTCAAGATCTATTTGAATTGATTGCTGGTCAGAGGGAGTAGCCACTTTTCCAACTAGTTTTGAGTCATCAGCATAAAGGGTAATAAGATTTGAAAGAAGGGTGGGTAGATCATTAACATAGAGGTTGAAAAGTGTTGGTCCAAGAATAGTGCCCTGGGGCACGCCACTTAATATAGTTATGGGAGAAGAGAAATGAGGAGTTCCTTGTGAATAAAAAACTCTGACACTCTGTGAACTTTCAGAAAGGAAGCCCATAATCCACTGTACAACACCTTCATTGACACCTGCAGCCTTCACTTTGTTTATGAGGAATTCATGACAAACTTTGTTGAATGCTTTGGACACAGATCTACCAGATCTGAATCCATGTTTTGATGTGGAAAGGATATTATTGACCTCAAGATGTTCAATTAGAGCTTTATTAACAAATCTCTCAAGTACCTTAACAACTGCAGAGGTGATGCTTATAGGACAGTAATTTTCTACTGAGTCTCTTTGTCCCTTTTTATGGATTGGGGTTATATAAGATGTTTCCCAATCATGCTGTAGTTCTCCATTTTGAAGAGATAACCAGAGCAGCATGCACAGGGGGTAACTGAGAGCTTTTCAACACTCCTTAAGAAGATGTGGATGAACACTGTCTGGTCCCTTTGAATTATTTACATCAATCTTCTCAAGGCTATTGAAAACCATTACTTCACTTACTGACAGACCAGGCATAGGGAAAAGCACTTCATACAATGGAGGATCTGGTGAGGAGGTACCTGAGTTTTGGGTAAAGGCAGAAGCAAATTGTGCATTTAGAATGTCAGCCTTATCTATTGGAGATGAGTGTAGTACACTGTGGTCAACAAGGTCAGGAATAGTATGATGATTTGGGTTTTTATAAGAGACATGTCTCTAGAAAGATTTTGGGTTTAACTTGATCTCAGAAGCTAATTTTTCCTCGTAAGCAGATTTCAGTTTTTTTTTTTTACAGAATTTGTTACATGATTCTGTACTGCCTTATAAATTGACAGGGTCTCCTGGTTCCTCTTCTTCATATACTGTTTCCAAGCTCTAGATTTCTGGTTAATCAGCTTCTTAACTTCCTTAGTGAGGAAGGGAAGTGTTTTGGGCTGTTTCCTAAAAATAACCCTGGAATGTTTCTTTTCAAGAGCAAGGAGAGTTTTTTTTTGAAATTTAACCACAACTCATTGATGTCACTGGTGATAAGCATTGACCAGTTCCTGCTGTATTGCCTCATAGTCGGTGAAAGTCTGAGGACAAAATTTAGGTTGAGGATGACTATTTAGGGACAACACAGACAGAATAACTAGGTGGTTGCTACTAGCAATTGGCAGTACATAATCATTACAAATGAGGGAATCAGTATCATGCAATATGACAAGGTCTAACAGCAAGGGATTCTGATCAGCTCTATGGCGTATAGGCTTATCAATAGTCTGATGAAGAAAATTATTTGATAGGCAAGATAAAAAAGGCAAGTCTCTACTATTGGATGAAAAGACCAATTGAAATTTTGACAAAACAGCATTTTACCTTAATTTTCAGTTACTAGTTGCTTTTTCTCTGCCTTTAGTTCTGAAAATGCAATTCGTGTTATTTGAGTAGAATTTTGAACCATATCAATGTTTTTGGTAAAATTCTAGTTGATTGACTTCTTGCTATCTCAGAAAGGGGTTAGGTTAAGAAAATGAAACTTTCAGGGATAGGTCTACAGGCTAAAGTATGTCCTGGGAAGGTATTTTGAAATACCTACATCCACCCTTCTTCCTCAAGAGGGCCCTGACCTTTGATGACCTTTAAAAATATTGTGTGTTATAAAAGTGAAATCTTGCAAAATAGATCTTCTGCTTGAATGAAGTATATTTCCCATCTACTCTGTCACTTGTCTTTGTCTTGCACTAAGCTGGAAGAAACTGTTTTGTTCTTAAGTTTTATGCAGCATAAATTTGAGTGAGTGGGATATAATCCACCAAGCACCAAAATTCCTTCCCCCAACAGAAAATAAAAAAACAAAACTCAAATAAAATTATCAAATTTGGAAAGCATTATTTTCCATGGGCGAGGAATATTTTCTGCAGGTTTTTACCACAGAGGGTATTTTCTCTGTGGGGGGGGGGGTAAACTCTAGCCACAATATATATATATATATATATATATATATATATATATATATATATATATATATATATATATATATATATATATATATATATGTATATATATATACACAACATCAATATCTTTGGCAGAATTCTGAGGAATGCTAAGGCTAGTTGGGAAACCAAAACCTTCTTTTTTATATGTGTATGTATACATACTTTATTACCCACAAAAATAAAAAACTACAGTATATAAACAACAATCATATAAACCCTTCAAACACAAATCAGCAAGGTATAGCTCCTTCAATTGTTGTTTGAAAAAGAAACCTGAAAATGATTTTTCCTGTTTATTCTATGTTATAGGAAATGGAGAATGGCTTTTCCATTAGCATCACATATTGCAAGCTTTACAACTGTACTAAAGCCTTCCATAGTATACCCTTTTTAAAGGTCTCATGGGAATAAACAGTTTCTCAAATTAAATCTTTTTAAGGTTTTCCCTGTGGAAGCTACTGTAGTGCTAATTTTTGCAATCCTATGAATTTAATGTTTCATTGCGAGATGACATATCTTACATAATTTAATAGCTGCGATTCAGCTTTATACATCTACCAAATTATGTTCTTAAATTTTTGAGATTGAAAACTGTTAACAAGAGAAAAAATCTTATGTTTTAAGCAAGCTTAGACCTATCCTTAAGAAAATATATAATATTGTATTCTGGCTTCACAAAAGGATACATTTGAAATTAGGTTTATTAAGCATCATGCCCAGAGAGTGAGAGGCTAATCTTCTGAAGATCCTCATCAGGAAAATCCTAAAAAAATAATCATTTATGGGGGGGAGGACTGTAGGCTCAATTAATAATTCCCTCTCATCTCATCCCCCTGTCTACATTGATTACAATTAGGTATTTAAAGAAACTGGTTTATATCAACCCTAACAATAGATGAAGCCATACATGATATTTTAACCTTTAATTGGCTATTAAGATGGTTGAACATAAAAAAGATCTTATTAACAAATTAATATGCAATTGAGACTACTTCTCTACACAACTAGCATGACTACATCACCTAACAATAGCATTTTTGATATCTGTGAACTAGGTTTGCAGTACTTTCTTCCTAAAATAGTGTTACCATAATTGTAAGTGAGTTGTGATGGTTTCTTTGACCTTCTTGAGTTAGGCAGATCATCCCTGAATTGTGTGGTAGATCATAATAAAAGATTGAAACAATATTGGAAGGTCTTGAGAGGAAGTAAACTGTGGAACTTTGAACAAGTTGAGCAGGAAGAAGAGTGTGCTGAACCTCAAGTGTTTTTGTACTATCATGAACTGCTACTAGCAGCAGTGGGAGTATGTGATTTGATCTTTTTTTTTTTTCATTTAATCTTGTTGTCCTAATTCTATAAGAACAATTTCTGAAACATAATGGCCATTTAATTAAAATAATAAGCTTTTTTTAAAAAAACTATTAAAATATATTTCCCATCTATTCTGTCACTTGTCACATGCTAAGCTGAAAGAAACTGTAATTTGTAGTGTCATGAGCTGATAGTACCATCAGTAGTAGTATGTGATTTAATTTTTATGGCACTTGGAATTTACCAAGTGACATACAGCAATCATAAATTCTGTCTGTTGGTCTGTCTGTCCTGTTTTGCTAGTTTAGGCACTTCCATATAAGCTAGGACAACGAAACTTGGCATGTGTATCAACGGGCCAGACCAGATTAAACTAGAAATAGTATTTTCCCTGATTTGACTATCTGGGGGGGGGGGGTAGGGGGACATTTAATTTTGAAAAATTAGAAAAAAGAGGTATTTTTAAGTTGCAAACGGGTGATCAGATCTTAATGAAATTTGATATTTAGAAGGATATTGTGCCTCAGAGCTCTTATTTTAAATCTGAACTGGATCTGGTGACATTGGGGGAATTTAGAGGGGGAAACCTAAAATCTTGGAAAATGCTCAGAGTGGAGGGATTGGAATGAAACTTGGTGGCAAAAATAAGCGGAAGTCCTAGATACGTGATTGACATAACTGTAACGGATCCGCTCTCTTTGGGGGGGGGGGGGTAATTCTGAAAAATTAGAAAAATGAGGTATTTTTAACTTATGAAAAAGTGATCAGATCTTAATGATATTTCATATTTAGAAGGACTTTGTAACTCAGATCTCTTATTCTAAATCCCTACCAGATCCAGTGTCATTGGGGGAAGTTGGGGGGGGGGGCTGAAAATCGGGATGAAACTTGATGGGAAGAATAAACACAAGTTTCAGATACATGATTGACATAATTGTAATGGGTCTGCTCTCTTTGGAGGATTGGGGGGGGATTCCTAGTGCTTTGGCAATTTCAGTGCTTCTGGACATGCTAGGACAATGAAAAGTGGTAGGCATGTCAGGGACCTGCACAAATTGACTTGATAACAGTTGTTTCTCTAATTTGACCATCTGGGGGGGGGGGGCTGGAATGAGAGGAAAAATTGAAAAAATGAGGTATTTTTAACTTACAAATGGGTGATTGGATCTTGATGAAATTTGGTATTTAGAAGGACCTCATGTCTCAGAGTTCTTATTTGAAATCCTGACCATATCTGGTGATACTTGCGGAGTTGAAGGGGGAAACAGGAAATCTTGGAAAACATTGAGAGTGGAGAGATTGGGATGGAACTTGGTTGGAAGAATAAACACGAGTCTTAAATACATGATTGACATAAACAGATTGAATCTGCTCTCTTTGGGGAAGTTGGGGGGGGGGGGTTAATTTGGAAAAATCAGAAAAATTGAAGTATTTTTAACTTAAGAATGAGTGACCAGATTGTAATGAAATTAGATATTTAGAAGGAACTCATATCTCAGAGTTCTTGTTTTATATCCCAACCAGATCTGGTGATATTGGGGAGAGTTGGAGGGGAAAACTGAAAATTTTGGAAAATGCTTAGAGTGGAGAGATTGGGATGAATTTTGGTGGGTAGAGTAATCAAATGTCATAGATACATGATTGACAGAACTGGACTGGATCTGCTCTCTTTGGGGGAGTTAGGGGGGTCTAGTGCTTTGGTGAGTTTGGTGCTTCTGGACATGCTAGGACAATGAAAATTGGATGGCATGTCAGGGACCTGCCCAAACTGACTTGATAAAGTAGTTTTCCCAGATTTGACCATCTGGGGGGATGGAGGCAGACGAAAAATTAGAAAAATAAGGTATTTTTAACTTACTAGTGGGTGATCAGATCTTAATGAATTTTGATATTTAGAAGGACCTCATGCCTCAGAGTTCTTATTTTAAATCCTGATTGGAATTATGCCTCTGATTTTCCTTTTAAATCAATCTGTTGATTCTTAGAATTTTGCTAGAGGTCATGCCATATGAGCTCTTGGCTCTTTTGACCTTGTCACAAGTGCCATATGAGCTCTTAGCTCTTGTTTTTTTTGTAAGTTCTTTAGTGAGTTGTGATGGTTTCTTTGACCTTCTTCTAGTTGCTGCTCCTCAATCCTTTTTATGATTATAGGGAAAAGATGGAAGTCACTTTGCCGTAGCCAAAACTAAATGGTGAATGTTCAAAAATAATCTAATCATATTGATCAGTGATCTCTTTTACTTTGGAGCAAAGGAGTGATTTGAGTCTTTGCAATACCATGGATAAGAATATTCCAGAAGTCAGCCTGCCTTTTATTCCATTTTGATTAGATCTCTTTATATGTTGCAAAGTTGCACAGCTTGAAATCTGTTGTAATTAATGTCCCTATCCACAAAGATGCAGCAAGCAATGTACTTTTTCCCCTAAATGTATTTGAAACCATCACTACTCCCTTATAATTATTGGCAGTTGTCTTGTGGTGATGCTGTCACTTTGACCATAGCTTGATAATAGGGGATCCAGAGATCAAATCTGGTTGTAGCAACACACTTCAGGGCCAACACAAGGACCTCAGTAGTCACAAAGCATTAATCCAATACACACATTAAATCATCAGCAGCATCTCCTAAACCCTTGTATTGCCTATTTTATGATAGTAATGGTCAAAATTAAAACCATATTTACAATATTGCAGCCAATTGCCCTACTAATATGTTTCTTTTTCTAGGTTTCCTGCTAGTTAATCTCAAATGTTTGAATGGCAAGAAAATGATAGGCTTTCATTTGATGATTCTGATAGGTTTGAAGAGGACTCATTATGTAGCTGGTGCAGTGAGCCTGAGTCACTTTGTAACAATTGGCGAGGATGGAAGAAATCTAACATAGGCTCTGGTAACTCAAGTCAAAACCAAGGATGCAGTTCCAGGAGAATAGATGGTACCTTTTCTCTTTTATTTCTTTCTCTTATTCTTTGTGATATGTGGCTCATGAACGAATCTATTAGGACCTTGCAGTATTTGTTTCATACTTTTTTTTAACTCATATAAATGGATAAAAGTTCTTAAGGGTACCCCTCTGTCTAAATTGAAACAATTGTCTTTTTTGGTCCCCCTAAGTGAAAGAGCATTCAGTCAAAGGAAGAAATAGTTCTTGCAAATTCAAGCCTATGGAAGCAAAGACAAAAAATGAGTTTTCAGTGGCACACACCTTCAATTAATTGATCAATTTATAGCAACTTTAACATTTCAAATGACAACCCACAAACCTCTGTGTGGGTAAGATCATTGGTGTAGTGTTTGGTTTTTGAGAAATCAATTTGCCACATTTTGTATTGATATAAGACAAGATTACGTTTTTAATGTAAGTTTTTCGTATTGATATTGAGTTCATAAAGATTTTATGGCAATTCCAAACTCTATTAAACAAACTACAAAACGCATGTACAAACAAAACAGAAGGACTTCTATTTGATGTATACTCAAAACTACAATAATGTCCCCATTGGTACATGTAGCCAAAAACTTCAAAGAATTATTAGACGAATTTCCAAGACACAATTCCAAAAATTATTTTTGATCTTTTCAGGAATTCATTGTCTTGATGGAAAAATGCTATTTTTTCCTTCGAATTCAATTTTTTGACGTATCATTGGAAGACAGTGTACCCCTTGTATGAAGCTTATGATAGGGAGAGGGGGCACTCCACTCACCCTACAAAGGTTGCCCTGAAGGTACTGTCTTAGAAAGAAAATGAAAAAAAGTGACATGCTTCAAGCCTTAGGCTTGGTACAGAATAAATGAATTGAATGAAACTGTACCAGTTTTTCATCTTTGACCCTTCCTCCCTAGAAAAAATGTTATTAATTGATTTTAGCATACCAGAGTTCTTAATAATAAGCAAATAAATTAAATACGTTTTTTGGCTTCTTCATATAATTAATTTTAAAACATTGTTTCTAAAGAAAAATAAATACTTATTTTAAATCCCAAAATGATCAGAAATAAAACAATATAATGCTAGAAACTTAAGACGAAAAGAAATTGTTATGAATGAGGACATGTAACCTAAAAAAAACGAAAAAAAAAAAAAAACTCAATTTTATGGATGAAACTGGACTTATCCTGGGTAAAGGTAGGAACAGTGCCCCTGGAAAGAGTAAAGTTGAAACAGGCAGAATATTTGAGAATGTGCTAATTGTGATAAGATTAAAGGAAATAATAGAGGAAAGAACAAAAAAGTTTGTGGTAATTTGGAAGTAAAGGAACATTTATTTTGCAAGGAAGAATTAGACACCCTACTAAAAGGATTGAAAATTATATGGCCCCAAGTGCTAAGAATGTGGTAATTGAGTTTTTGAAATATGGTGGTTGTGAATTAAGAGATGAATTATTGAAGATAATGAGTATCATTTTGAAAAGGGGGAAGTACCCAGCGGTTTTAGGAACAATTTAACTAAAACCCTTTATAAGACTGGTGATAAGAGGGAGCGTGGGAATTATAGAGGTATTAGCTAGGTTTCTGTTAAAAGTAAGTTACTAGGTATCAGATACTTTTGATACTAGATACTTGTCATTGACTGGGTATATAGAATTGAGAAAGCACAACCTATAGGGAACCTACTTTATGAAAAGCATAACTAATTAAGAAACTAATTATAAATATCTTCCTTTAATTCCCATATTATATAACAAAAGACAAATACAAATTAATATAAAGTTTCACTTCTTTTCCACTGGCTGAAAATAATCCCTGTTTCTTGGATTTTAAATTATTTTTTTAAATTGAAATAGTACCTTTATCTAAATCTTTAGCAGCTTTAGCAAAAGTTTATTTAAATCCCCCTGTGAGAAAGGTAATAAGAGTGAGTTTGGTAACTATAGAGTAATTTGCTTAGTTTTTAGACCTAGAGATGGTGTAGGTAAAGTTTAAAGACAAAAAATTTTCAGCCAGTGAAGAATGGCAAATGAAGCAGACATTTTGGTAAAGAGCTCATTAATCCATTTTTAGTGCTCAGAAAATATATATGCTATAAAAAACAAACAAACTAAACTTTAAAATTAAGTAGAAAAAATGAGCTATCCCATTTCACAATTTTTTGCTTTCGTGCCATATGGTGGCACATTTTTGGTTCGTGTTGATAAGTTAATGCTTACATTTGTTGCACCATATAGTTATAATCCCTGCTCTTCTTGGGAGGGGGGGGCTGTATTGTTTTAATGCAATAGTGTATTGCATCGTTTTATTGCAAGTTTTATTCAGTTATAATTTAGTTATAGCTTGTAACGACATCTATCATAAACAGTATTTCTCGGAAGGTGCTCACTTTGGTTGCTGTTTAAAAGGCGTAGGCTCTAAAAAGACAACTATTGCAAAGAAAATTCTAATTTTGTGATTTTTCTTCATTCATTTGAACTTTTGTTCGTATTGAAAAATTGATTTTTATGTTTGTTGTACCAAATAATTTCGAACCCCCTTTTCTTTGGGGGCCTTTTATTTTACTACAATAGGTATATTACATCAAATTGTATAGATTAATTCATTCATTTCCTGCCAAATCTTGGTTTTGTTCTCCTATAACTTGTAACGATATTTCTCAAAAAATGCTTACGTTTTTTGAGGTATAGACTTCAATTGCAAATTTACTACTGAACCTCGGTTTGTTATGTAACAATTTATAACTGTATTATTCATATTTCTCGTAAACAAGTTTTCTCATAAAGTGTATGACTTGATTGCTTTGAGAGTGTGCTAAACCGTGATGAATTTACAGGCAATGATGTAGAAAAGAATAAAAAGTTTGTGGCACTTAGGAAGAAAAGAAGATTTATTTTGCCTGAAAGAATTACAGACAGTATTAAATGATTACAAAATAAAGTTCCCAGGTTTTGGTAGTGTCGTGAGTTTTTTTTTAATATGGTTGTTTTAAATTTCTTAGTTCTGAAGTAACTGAAGTTTCTTAGTAACTGAAAATGCTGATGTGCCACTCCATGACTTGGAAACTAAAGAATAAAACGATGATTATGCCAGCACGTAATTTAGATATTTCATAGGACACAGGCATTTGAACATTCCTTGTTTTTACTGAATTACATAATAACGTAATTAAAACAAATATAACAACTTGTTATAAGTTATGAAAGAAGTTTTTTTGGTATCTATGACGTCATGCATGCACGAAAACGAAACGAAACAAGATCTGCGGCTAGAAGACATGCGGCAACAAGTATCACAACGAATACCACTTAAAAACGATCAAAAAAGAAATTCACAGGTGGAATATATGCAACACGGATGATCACATTGAATCCCAATTGAAATCTGCGGTTAGAAGAGATATAAAAGAATAGACGAATGCAGAAGAAGCATGCCTAAATTACTGAAAAATCATATAATTACTATGTTCTCCTCAATAACAGACCCCTCGCTTCCCCCTTGCATATACAGTTGGATTTTGGTGCTAATGTATAGTATTTTAAAACTTGAAACATCAAATGATACATCAGCTACAGGAGAGTTTAGTTAAAAGCATATTTAGACGATGTTATGTAAGAAGTTTATGCCTTTTATTTATATATATATATACATGAACTGACGTCATGTTTTTCGACTGACGTCATTATAAGGATTGAGCTGTATGCGTCATGAAGTTGTTTGTCGACTGACGTCATGTTTGTCAACTGGTGAAATTACAGACCGGGACACAAATGACGACCGGGACACAGGGAATATAAATGACGACCGGGAACCTCAAAGAGAAATTACAGACTGGGACACCGGGACACAAATCACGACCGGGACACAGGGAATATAAATGACGACCGGGACACGGGGACACAACTACAACGGGGACGCCGGGGGCACAGGGAAGATATATAAATGACGACCGGGACACAGGGATTGTTCGAAGAGAAATTACAGACCGGGACACCGGGACACAAATGACAACCGGGACACAGGGAATATAAATGACGACCGGGACACTCAAAGAGAAATTACAAACTAGGACACTGGGACACAAATGACGACCGGGACACAGTGAATATAAATGACGACCGGGGACACAGGGACACATCATTAGAATAATGAGGTATAGATCTGAATACGGATTGTTTTTCCCATGGACAATTATATGTTGCATGTTCAAGAGTCAGTAAACCTGACAATCTATTTATATGCACAGACAATGGGACAGCGAAGAATGTTGTATATTCGCAAGTTTTACGTAGTTAAAAACATATATATATATATATATATATATATATATATATATATATATATATATATATATATATATATATATATATATATATATATATATATATATATAAGTATATATAGATATATCTATAATATATATATAGATATATATATTATAGATATATCTATATATATATATATATATATATATATATATATATATATATATATATATATATATATATCTATCTCTATTCCCAGGTGGGACACAGGGACAGAACTGCAGTGGCGCGTAACGACTTACGCGCGCGGGGGGGCTTGGGGGGGCGAAGCGCCCCCACCAACTAGGTGTTGGGGTGGCGCGAAGCGCCACCCCAACAGCTAGTATATGTATATCTATTATATATATATATATTTTTTTTTCTTTTATGAGGAGCAGTATTACCTTTAGTTGAATTGTGTTCAAAAACAGCTGCTGCACAGATCCCATTTGAGGTGGTTGAGCAGACAGTACATCCTGTTCCAGAAAATTTGCAACTTAGGATTGCCTTCTGGAGTTTCCCCGATAACGAAGAGGATATTCGGCTCTATTCCTGTTTGGCTAATGGATCAGCTGAAGAATATGCAAAAGGGGAAGCTCTTTATAAATCAAAAGCAGTGTGGGATATAATCCAAATTGGTAAGTTTTGCCAAATATTGTTTTTGTAACCATAATTAATTTATTACCTGAATGATACCAGATTGGTAAGATACCATGAATTGGCAAGTTATGCCAAATCTTGTTTTTATAATCATAGGTTTATTACCTGAACGATGCCATATAACAGAGGGACTTCGAAGCTTTGTCCTCTTTGTTAGGGAACACCACAACTTACCAGCCCACCATGCCTCTCCCCCCCTTAATTCTTCCAGATATCTGTTCTATTTTTCCTAAGAATTTGTTTTCTGTTAATTTCTGAGACAACATTGTTTTCGATAGCTCATATAAAAAAGCAAATAATATAGGATTTTTTTTCAATAGTTGTAACTCATAAATTAAATTGTTATATATATTAAACAAAAGTATTGAAAATGTTTTGTAATCGTTTCCGGGAGCTCTTCTCGGTTTACAGTTGGAAAAAACGAAGCGCAAAACCAGGAAAAGAAAACTAGAATTTAAACAGAAAGCGCAGAATTTAAACAGAAAAAACGAAGCGCAAAACCAGGAAAAGAAAACTAGAATTTAAACAGAAAGCGCAGAATTTAAACAGAAAAAACGAAGCGCAAAACCAGGAAAAGAAAACTAGAATTTAAACAGAAAGCGCAGAATTTAAACAGAAAAAACGAAGCGCAAAACCAGGAAAAGAAAACTAGAATTTAAACAGAAAGCGCAGAATTTAAACAGAAAAAACGAAGCGCAAAACCAGGAAAAGAAAACTAGAATTTAAACAGAAAGCGCAGAATTTAAACAGAAAAAACGAAGCGCAAAACCAGGAAAAGAAAACTAGAATTTAAACAGAAAGCGCAGAATTTAAACAGAAAAAACGAAGCGCAAAACCAGGAAAAGAAAACTAGAATTTAAACAGAAAGCGCAGAATTTAAACAGAAAAAACGAAGCGCAAAACCAGGAAAAGAAAACTAGAATATAAACAGAGGTATTGAACAAAATAAGCAGCTAAAACTTCGGTCACAGCATATGCCCCGTTTTGGCAAAGTATAACAGGACTAGATCATTAACGTCGATCATTAACAAATAGCCTCTTTGTTAGTATTCTGATTGAAACAGTTGAACTGAAATGCCAAGTGGTTTTAAGTGAAAATTTTGGTTATGAGCAGTTTCCTTTGCAGTCAACACCACAGAAAAGAAGAGGGTTTTCTTGTAAGAAAATGTTGCTACTCAAAAATTCTTATTACAACGTTTCACCAATTCTTTAAAACATTCTTTAAACTGGTTCAAAATAGTACCTGGTTCAAATAGGTTCAAATAGTACTGGTTCAAAATAGGCTACTCAAAAATTCTTATTACAACGTTTCACCAATTACATTCTTTAAACTGGTTCAAAATATTACCTGGTTCAAATAGGTTCAAATAGTACTGGTTCAAAATAGGCTACTCAAAAATTCTTATTACAACGTTTCACCAATTACATTCTTTAAACTGGTTCAAAATAGTACCAGGTTATTTGGTGTATATAGGCATGGTTTTAAAAAATTGAAGTTGTTCATTTTATGACCAAAAAGTCAAAGGTATCAGCCATAGTGGTTGACGCTCGTGCAAAATTGACTGGCGAAGATAATAGTGACTCAGATGGATTTTGCACACAGATACAAGAACAAATAGACAAGGTTTGAGCTAAAAAATATGATATATTATTAGGGGATTTTGGTGCCCAGGTTGGTATAAATTGGGAAAGACGGTATCATAGCCTAGGTCATAGCCTAGGTAAATTTCTTAAAATGACCAATAAATTAAAATTATAATCACATGATGGCTAGACGGCCAGCGTTATTGATTACATATTGTAAATCGAAGACTGGCAGGATGGATATAAGCTACTAAGGTATGTAGGAGTGCTTTTATTGCTAAACATAAAGAACATCATCTAGTAGTGCTTAGATTACTCTAGGGCTGAAATTAAGGGGGGGGGGGATAACTACCTTCCCGAAAGATACGACGTTAGTAGAATTCAAAATGATAATTAGTGTGAAAATTTCTAGGAATAGTTGAATATGAAAACTGGAAAGTTTAAAAGTTTGACAATGCTTAAGATACATAGAATAACTATAGGAAAATAGTTTGTGAAGTGGCAGGAGTTGTCTTAGAGAGAAAAGCTAAAACGTAGCTATAACTTTGAGCGAAAAGGCTTTAAGGCTGGTAGAAAAGAAGAGGGGGGGGGGGTGTATAAGAAGTTTTTAAGGGGTAGATCAAATGAGGATAATAGGAAAGAAAAGTAAGGAAAGCAGAAAAATACTTTTATTAAAAACCGAGCAGGTCTGAAGTGGTTACCATGGACGACATTACTGATGATCTTGGACCTGTAGCCAGACGGCACAATTGTAAAACATTGTATTGGCATGTTAAGAAATTGAGAGGACATTGTCAGTCTGGACTTGTCCTGGTTAAAAATGGGAATATATAAGTGACGAGGAGAGTGTTAAAGAGAGATGGGTATAACGTTTTAAGAATGTGTTAAACCGTAATAAAGTTATAAAAGATGTTATAGAACAGAAAGAAAAGTTTGTGACAATTTTGAAGTGAAGGAATACCTATTTTGTAAAGAAGAGCTGTAAGTGGTACTAAAAGGACTAAAAAACATTAGGTGCTGGTAGTGTGGTAAATACATTTTTGAAAAGGGGAAAGTATCTATGATTTTAGGAGAACGTTACTAAAACCCTTATATAAAAAAGTTGATAAGAGCGAGTTTGGTAATCATTGAGGTGTTACCTTGGTTTTTGCCAAAAGCAAATTACTTAGCATGATGATGCTAATTAGACTGGTTGATTCTGTAGATAAGATTTTTGAGATAAGATGAGTGTGGTTTAAGAGAAGGAGATGATGTGTCTGCCAAATTTGCACTCCTAGATTAATAATTGAGGGTTTGGAGTCTTAGAACCCTTTAGCCATCAGTGTTATAGTTTCCGAACAGGCATTTGTTTCAGTCGATAGGTGGACTTTAGAAAAAGTTCTATATTTACATGGTGTGTTAGATAAGTACCCAAAAGGATTAGTGCAATGTACAAGAATTTTACTGCTGCGGTTAAGGTCTTAACCGGAGCAATACTCCTTTCCTGGGGTAAGGAAGTGAGGCTTGTTGCTGGTTTAGTGTACTTTGTCCTAAAGAACACGACAAAGACTATGCGAGAGTATTGAATCAAATGGGAAAGTAAAACTACCCTGGGCTTATATTATGTAGGCGAATTAAGTGTCCTAGATAAAAATGAATGAATTTCTGTAGGTTTTGAAATTTTAGGCTGCAAGAATGGGTTTGAATATTTACTGTTAAGAAGACTAAGACGCTTTAGGTAGGAATGGACAAACGTGAAGAGGTAATGTTGTGTAACGAAAAGATCGATCAAGTGGATAACTTACTTGAGTAGTATGGTCACCCCATCCAAACCCCCCAAAAGGTTAGAGTGTCAGTTGCGTTTTACTGAAAATTAATCATATTAAAAATATGTTACCCCCCCCCCCGCATCAAAAACTTGTAACTTAGACATTAACTTAGACATGTGCACTAATAAAAACTTTATTCAATGTTAGTTATATATATATATATATATATATATATATATATATATATATATATATATATATATATATATATATATATATATATATATATATATATATATATATATATATATATATATATATATATATATATATGTATATATATATATATATATAAAGTTTTTATTGTTTTAAAATGTAGAGTTGTGACAAAGAGTCAAATTTTAGCGTAAGGAGCGAGGCATTAAGGAGGGGGTATTTCCTTTCATATACGGAATAATTTCTGTGGGTTTTAAGTTTTAATATCGCTCCCTACTTTCAGCTAAAAAAACTTGTTTTTTATATTTGATTTTAGAAGAAGTACATTCACTTTAATATGATTTTCTTTTCTTCTTGGATGCTTCAAAAATTTTTTTGTCTTCAGGGTTTCACCTCAGTGCAACTGTTTATGGCGGCATGTCACAGCAGAATGGCAGCCGAACTGGCAAAAACAGTCCGTTCAACGTTTCGATCACATTTGATAGGCGACACATTACATCTTGTACTTGTTCGTGTGGTAGTAATGCCTCATTTTGTAGTCACATTGTGGCCGTTTCACTCTTCCGGATTGGACAGGTAAATTTTCATAGCTGTTAATTTCTTCTTTTTTATCTTCTAATTATTTACATGGGTTTTGATCACATCAATTTATCGTTTACATTTACGGTTATAATGTGTCGCGACACATTTTATCGTTCACTTTTTCATGTTTCAAAATAAAACAGTTTTGACACCTTAATGCGTCTTAGGTTTGTTAATACCTAAAGGCAATTTTTATAAGATTTTTTCTTTGGTAGTTTCATAATTGTGAAGTTTTAAGGACAGTGCCGCATTACCATCAGTGTTGCCGCGTTGAATCGAGAAAATAAATAAGCAAACACTTAATTGGTTGAATGTGACAAAGCTTATCGTTCTTTAAATTCAAATATTAATAATCTGTTGACTCAAATGGAGAACAAGACCTTCAAAGACCCAAAAAACCTTCAAAGGCTACTCCTTTTTAAGTTTTTTGGTCCCTATTTTTTATCTTTTTTCCGAATTTTTACCCACATTTTTTTTTTTTTTTTTTTTTTTTTTTTTTTTTTTTTTTTTAATTTACCACAGCCATGGGAGAACCTTCTCTTGGACCTTCAAAGGGAGGCTACACCTTTTTAGGTTCTTTGGTCCCTATTTTTTCATCTTTTTTTACGAATTTTTACCCATATTTCGTTTTTATAAAATTTAAACGCCCGCTACTACCAGAAACTACAAAAAGGCATACCCCTGGTTCCCACTGCTGCGTCAATCTCGACACGATTTTTTTTTCTGGCGGAACAGACGTACGACAGAATCGGATGGAGGTTCACAAAGAAACGCAGACTTTTGCGTCGCTGCGAAAAACTATTCCAGACACAATCCCAGTTACTCTAGAATCGGTAAGAAATAACTGTCCTCATCTTCGTCTACCTCAAGTGCTGCCAATGGTTCTATGGCTCTTACTAGTGCTCTTGATGGTTCTACAGTTTAACAACTGTAAAACCAAACTCTAGAAGAGCCAGATTACTAGAAGAGCCTAACTCTAGAAGAGCCATAATTTTGGCTAATTTGATGTGGCTCTTGTGCTCTTGATGGTTCTACAGTTTAACAACTGTAGAACCAAACTCTAGAAGAATTCAAATTAGCCAAAATTAGGTTTTTAGTCAGCTCCGTCACTTTGCTTATGATTTTTTTTTTTTTTTTTTTTTTTTTTTTTTTTTACCAGAACAGCGCATGCGAATTGTCGTATGCGTTGAAGTTATTCAACGCATCTGACATTCCAGCAAAACGGATGGTTTTGCGTCGTTTGTCGCACGATTTGTGTCATTTGTCGCATGTCGCAGGATTTTGTGCGAAATCGCAGCAGTGGGAACCAGGGATAGGAAGTTCTTTTTATTAAAAATTGAGCTCCCGGTTTTTTTTTTTATTTTAAACATGTAGATGGCTGTGAAAGTTTCCAGTGATTCATTTCAAACAATTAGATTCCACTTTCACCGTCCCTACACATTGTTAACATGGCTTTTAGGTATGTTAAAGAAATGGTTTCTAGCCCTTAAAATCAAACGTATTCATGACAATGAATGAATTTAAAAAGTGAAAATTACAAGGACGTGGTTTTATTTCTAGAAAAGAAATTATGTTATGGTTTCTGCTAAACTCAACCCGTAAAATATAACCTATTCAAAATTCAACCTGGCAAAATTCGACCAGCAAAAATCAACCCAAATAGATTCAAGCCCATGCAGAATTTGACTCACCTAAACCCAGCTGAGGAAAAACCAACCCAGCAAACCAATGGTTGAATTCGGTTACAAAATAAACTTCTACCCCCTAAAGTACGAACTAATCGTTACGCCAACTCATTTGTGCCTTTCTTCGCATCGATTTTCAATGCTGAGCCGTAGTGTGTGATTTTTGTCTAAATGTAAGATTTTGTAAAAAACTGAATTTAGCTATATATATATATATATATATACATATACATATATATATATATATATATATATATATATATATATATATATATATATATATATATATATGTATGTATATATATATATATATCTCTCCCTCTCTCTCTCCCTCCCTCCCTCCCTCTCTCTCCTCTCTCTCAACTCACTTTAGCATCCACTTAGATTTTCTTAAAAATGACAGACTTGCTTTGCTGTTCTTAAGAAAAATAATGTGTATACCCTAAATTAAAAAAAAAAAAAAATCCTAAAATGGAAAACTTAATATCCCAGGTTTAGTTCTTCATTAGTATTTTTTGCCTAAGGGTAATTTAGACTTTAGGTTAGATAATTAAGTTGAAACATGTCAAAAGCCTATCTCTGTTTGTTCAACAACCTGTGTTTGGCAAGTATTTTTAATTCGTTAGGACGTGCGCTTTTGTATCGTTATTCTATCTTTATTAATTGTCCTTTTTTATAACTTGTCTTATGCTTATGGATCTAAAATTTTGGTTTGATTTGGGCTTTTCTTCTAATTTTTCATTGTAATGCGGTAATGTGGTAATGCGGGCAGTGCCGCATTACCGTCAATGTTACCACGTTGAATCTTTCTTACTCATTTCTGCGAGCATACGCAGCTTAATTAACTTTTTCTTGTTCATTATGATCAAATGAAGCTGAGACTATTTTTGGCTTGTTCCCCCCCCCCTTTAGTCCAGCCAAAGTATTGTTGGTTAAATAAAAAATTTTGGGAAAAAAGAGACTGACAAGTATATTAAAAAGAAAAGAAAAATGGAGTGGGAAAGAGAAGCTTTCTCTTCAGTTTTTGGAACAGAGTATTTTAGAGTTACAAGGTTCTTATATGCTCAATATGCTTTAAAAAAGAAATCAGTTGGTCTTCAATTGTTTTTCTTAGCAAATTCGCAAACTATTTTCCTCTATAAATTTGAAATGTTTTCAGTGAACCAATTCAAACAATTAAATTCGATTTTCACCGTTTTTAGACAGTGAGATATCCTATAGGGATATATATCTCACATATATCCTTTTAGGATATATATATCCTTTTTTTTATATATCACGTATATCCTTTTTAGGGATATATATCCTTTAGGGATAGTTCTCACAGACGCTTAGTATCACCCTCTAATAGGAAAATCTTGAATCATTTTCAGTTCGTTCTTAGAAAACAATAAATAATTTCAATATAATTAATTTTTTATATATAAATCAAATCAGTTACAGGGAATTGGACAACAATTACTTTCTCTTTTTCTCTTATTTAGCTTTTTTTCTTCAGGTATAATCATAATTATATTTACTATCCATATTTATTATATTTATTTATATATTTGGTATTCTTGTTTATTTTATAATTTGCTGTATTTGCTATATTTATTTACTTCTTATCTCTCCTTTCTTATGTCTGAGACTAAAGCTATAAAAAAAGTTAAAAATTTCCTTATACAACCAGATAGTCAGTTGCAACTTAGTCAGTCAGACTACTAAGCTCTTTTGCTTTTCTTCGGTTGTTAATCAGTGAATTGTTGGCAGGGATGCCATCTACGAAACTGTATGGGGGCACAGTTCACAATGGGGGGGGATTTTAAAAGTTTCATGGGGTTAAAATAATAATACTAATGCTATTACTAGCAACTCTATGCACCAAGTCGCTTCAAACCAACAGAGCTGTGCACATTCCTTTTCCACTCTAGTCTATTCAAAGCTTCATTTTTTACCCCCTCCTATCAAGTTGAGATTTTCTTGAAATCCTTCCTTATGACCTCTTTTCGCCTCATGTGAGGATGACCTGCTTTTTCTTTGGTCCAGATGAAGGACCAAAAAGCATATTCTCTGGCAATCTATCATTCTTCATCCAGGAAAAACGGGTCCTTGCCGTCTCAACATTTATTTCATTATAGCCCTAGAAAGTTGGATCATTCTACGTTTTTTTTGTACAGCTTGTTGTCTGTCCCATCTCAAAAAAACTCCTAAAACCATCCTTATGTAATTCCTCTAAAAAAAAACATTTAACATATATCGCTTCCCATCGAAGTGCCCTCGTTTGAGAATCAGAATTTGACCTCTGTCATACCATTCCTCCTAATATTCTAATCTAGAACAATATCTTCCAATTTATGAATATAAAAAAGGTTTTTTTGAAATCTATGGATGAGCAACCTTTCTAATTCACTATCCAGCCTGGAACTGCCAATTATTGGTTTGCAAGTGATTTCTCAAGTCATTTCTTGACTATGTAGATAGGATAATACTTCTTTTCTCTTGAAGTTTAAGTATAGATTCAAACTCGAATGAAATTTAAATTCACATTAGTTTCAATAGCCGTTACACTTTTAGCCACTTGCAACGGGCTTCGGTCTATCATGCCTTCGGACAAAAAGGTTAGCTTATGACTTCGATCTATTCAAACCTCCTCCTTTTACTCCTCCTAGGAAGTACCAATTTCCTTTAAATCCTTTCAGATGACCGATCATGTCTCGTTGGGGACCCAAAGCCAACCACCTTTTGCTTGGCACAAGATAGCTATACATGATTATAGCTCCTCCTTTCTATCAAAGCCCCTCATCTATTCAAAGCTCCTTCTTTTACTCATCCTATGAAGTTCCTGTTTCCTTTAAATCCTTTCAGATGACCTGGATCGTGCCTCGTTTGGGGACCCAAACCCAATCTGCTTTTGTTAGGCCCCGGATAGATATATACGACAATAGCTCCTCCTTTCTATCAAAGAAAGCGCCTTCTTTATAAAAACACATACTTACTTACACATCTTACTTAGTCTTCTTCAAATTAATTGATTTGATATCAATTAATTGATATACAATTGTTGGTACTGTGCCCGAGTGCCAAAGAAGCAAAATAGAGTTGCTTCAATTAAAAAGCTAAAGCGACTCTAAAGATTTATCTTGATCTTTCATTAGCTATGTTTACAGTGTTGTACACGTGACAAATGTTGTTATCCTTCTAGATGCCTATGGTGTCCAGTTGACAAGTTGCCGGATAAGTATTTGCCGCTATCTTTTACGGATTACGTCTTGGGAAGTTATTATTAAGCGGATAAAAGTTGCTCGAACGCACTCACTTCTTGCAGATATTGCATTTTTTTTCTTTTTCAAATTACAACATTGAAAATGTTGTTTTAATTACAACATTGTTTTAATTACAACAATGTAAAAATGTTGTTTAATTACAACAACAAATTCAACATTTAAAAAATCATTATTTATTGTTATAGGGTCAGCAAGTGGCACTTCGTCTTCCAATTAGTGAGTCATTGTTGCGACTGGATCGTAGCAAATTTCAGAAATTTGCCCAATATTTGTTAAGCGAACTTCCTCGAAGTGTACTTCCTATAGCGCAAGGTCTACTCGATGATCTCTTACGGTCGGATGATACGGAAATCAATATGGTGGGTTCTGTTTTCATATTATTTTTATTTATTTTATTAATTATTTTATTTATATATACATATATATACATATATATATATATATATATATATATATATATATATATATATATATATATATATATATATATATATATATATATATATATATATATATATATATATATATATATTTATTATCTTGTATTATTTTTATTTGTTTCCTTTCACTGCGAACACGTTCAGCAAGATCAGAAGTAATCCAAATTTTAGGTACGTGCCCTCATTCTCCTCCCAATATTCTGGATCCGTCTCCCCCTTGCTAGGTAATTGTGACATGTTTCCTAGAAAGAGATGATTTACAGATTATATGTAACATGGAACACGTCCCTATTCTCAATTTTCTTGGAAATAACTAACGATCTTGGGAAAGTTTTATCAGCTATTTTGCCAGTATATTGTAATAGAAATAATTCGGTAATTTCAGCGAACTACCTTGTCGCATACTTTCCAAGCTTTAACTTCCGTTTACACGAAATGCTGAGGAAGAATTTGGGGCTGTCTGAATCCCAAACGGGTCCCCAGTCTTCATCTCGAAATTCCAGGTCCCCCCCCCTCATGTAAAATGCCCTGGCCTATTTTCAAGAGTGAGAGATGGTCAAACGATAATTTCTAGTACAGGGAATGAGTGCTTTTTTTTCAGTCGTAGATAAATTAATAACAATCTAAGAAAAGTTTCACAACTGTTTTACCTGTGTTGTCTCATAAAAGAATTTTGCTAATTACATAGTTTGCCAATTAACCGAACTGGCTCGTAGCCATAGTTTCTGTAGAATATAGTTTATCGGATCGTCCCTTATGATCCAATGATACCTAACCCAGCAAAGTAGGTTTTTTGACAAATTAATTTTTATTTATGTACTTTTCACTGTGCAATGTCGTCGAAACTGACAAATAAGTTTTGTTGAAGTTGACAGTTTTGTAATTAATTTTTGTTTATTTACTTCTCACTCTGCAGTGTCTTCGAATTTGACAAATTTTGACAAGTTGTGTTGAAGTTGACAGTTTTGTAGACAAACTAATTTTTGTTTATTTACTTCTCACTGTGCAATGTCGTTGAAATTTCACACAAACAAGTTAATCTTAAACTATAGTTTAGCGGACTTTTAACACTCCTATCCTAAACCAACGACGACACATTCACAGGAGTAATTGTTTTTCTGTTATTAATATTATGTAGGAATATTTGTGGGAATACAGAAATTCTTGAAATTCAGAAAATATTCATGTAAAGGTTACCTCAAATTGCCTAGAAGATGCTCACTTAAAGGTAATCAAGGAGGTAGTTTTTGAGCTAAAAGATAATGTTCTTTGGGAAGTTTTCATTCTTTGGGAATAATAGTTAAGATATTCTTAGTGCTATCTTAGAGGTATGCCATGCACAATAAACAAGCTAAGTTTTCAGGGTTTTCAGAAGGGCAAGTGGTTCAGAAGGGCGAGTTTGTTTTTAATTAAATATCAGACGGTGTATCATTTATAGAGAAGTTTGATGGACTTTTAAAATCTCCGTAACGTGCGTTTCAGAACTGTATCCATAATATTTACGCTTATTTATGAAATAAAGATGAATACAAAAGAAATGCTTTTACGCTTCAAATTCGTTTTTAAAAATTTTCACCCTGGATAGACAGTTTGGTAGAAGTAGAAATAGTTAGACGTATGTGATAATTTTCTTTTTGCCAGATTTCTACTCTTTTTTTTGTATTATAAAAAAAGCAGTACTCTGTAACTCAGGGTTGTTATTATAGGGTGTGTATTATTGGTATAACTGTTGGTCGGTGGCTTCTCCTTTGGGTCAGTGTTAATTCTGAAAATTTCCAAGGGCATCAAAATAAAAAAAAAATTGTTTGGCCCCCTTAACCTAATGACAGGTTATTCATACTAGAAAACGATATTTCCTTTGATTGTTTCAAAATTAAGAAGTTTTTAGGGCATTATTGTATTTTCCTCAGTATTGCCACATTGAACCTCGAAAATAAAGGAAGTAAAAAATTAAATTTGACGACGCTTTTTGCCCAAACAAGATTCAAATATATTTTTCGCCCGTTTTTTTTATATTATTCGGTGCCTGCTGATACCAAAAACTGATTTACTTCACGTAGGGCATGTTCGTTATAAATTGGATTGATTCTTAATTTATATAAATTGGATTGTGAAAATAGTTAATCTAAAAAAATATATATATATTTAAAACTGATAAAAGGTTTCCATAGGACAGTGAAAAACAGAGAAAAAAACTTTTTAGTACTGAAATAATAATGAAAGTCCGAATATTTTGGCTTTAAATCTGGAAGCCTATATCAACGAAAAAAAACACAAAAAAGGCTAGCCTAAACGAAAAGAAAAGTCGCTTTTTATTTTGAGTTATAAATGAAAAGGCCCTGTGGTCTAAGGAATTATGAATATTTAGTGTGACCCTTAGCTTTAAGCTTGGTGATATTTTGACTAGAGCCATTTTTTCTCTCTTTTTTGTATTATGGTGGAATAATAAAATATCTTTTTTTTGATTTTAGAATTAAGAATTAAGTTCATTTTTTAGAACTAAGCTCGCTTATTTGGCAATGATAATTATTTCCATCACTAGAACTATTTATTTCTACTGCTATTAATTCATTATTATATCATTTATTATTTTTTAGGTTTATTTAAATTGTTCCGAATTTATGTTTTTAAAAACTGATTAATCTGCAATATGGCATATATTAAAATTGGGCCACTTAATTGATCACATTCAATTGTTATAATATCCAGCACATACTCTGATTATGGGCTTAGTGATAAATTAATCTTTTATTCTTTTTATTCTATTCTGTTTATTATTCTTTAGTCTTTTTATTCTATAGACTCGTGGCGCCCCTGATCCAACAGCTGGTGGACTGGCTGGAGAGGCATCTAGTTGGTGTATGGATACTCAGATGCTGGTTGATAACATGAGGAAGATTTTAATTAAGTTCTGTGTACCATCACCAACGGTTTTCAGGTATTGTAAACTCAGTTGACTTGTTTGTAGATATTGTGTTGAACGCACATAGCCCACGTAAATTTTGCCTTAAGAGGTTATATCAAAATGTATCAAATATATGTTTTTCAAGACCCGAAATGCAAGTGAAAACTGCTAAAGTGTTTTCTGTCAGTCAACGCTCCCAGCTTCCAGACAGATGACAGGTCCATGGCCTGTAGGAAGAATAATCAGTCTAATGTTTTCAAGATTTTCTTCTTTGACTCGTTTATCTAGATTTAGGTCCTCCAACTCCTTGAGGTGGACAACGCAGCAAATGTTGACCTCCACGTCTCTCGGTCCTGGGCAACGACCAGAGCTCCTCCATTGATCCCCTTGACTGTGTAGCCTCCTCCAGTGACTTTCCGAGGGTTGTACGCTGCCTACCGTTTCTGCCAGGTAGTTTCTAGCACAGCACATATTGCGGGAGTCTGCCCTCCTTCATTCCGGTCATATATCCCCAGTACCTCCAACGTCTCTTGCGAATTTCACTAGTGATTAAAGGCAAATTGTCAGGGCTAAAATCTGCAAATTTGGTTTTCTTCCAGTCCAGTGTGCTGCAAGTATTTCCTGAGGTTGTACGCTGCCTACCGTTTCTGCCAGGTAGTTTACAGTACAACACATCATGCAGGAGTCTGCCCTCCTTCATTCCGGTCATATATCCCCAGTACCTCCAACGTCTCTTGCGAATTTCACTAGTGATTTAAGGCAAATTGTCCGGGCTAAAATCTGCAAATTTGGTTTTCTTCCAGTCCAGTGTGCTGCAAGTATTTCCTGAGGTGGTTCATAATTAGAAGCAATCTTTTTTCGATGGTTTTGACATATTCCGTGGTTCATAACCATATAGGAGTACTGACAAAACATTGCTACTCAACAATCGTGGATTGAGCATTTGGGAATATTTAGAGCACCTCCTCGCATTGTTTAGGTGAGAAACCTGCCTCTGTATAAGCAATCCGAAGCATTATCTCCTTCTCGCAATTGCCACCTTGCGTTAAAACACTGCTTAGATAACGAAATTCATATAATCCTTCCATTTCTAAACTCCCAACATGAAAGCCTGATGCCAAATTATTAACCACTGAATTAGACATTGCTTTTATATTACTGACATTGATCCGTAGACCAGGTGGGGGGGGGAGGCTTTTTGTGCTTGTTATTCTATATTTTCCTGCATGTCTTCTTGAAACAGCGAAACAAGGCATTATCATTTACAAAATTGCCATCGTGGAGCGACCGCTCATGTCAAAGTTCTATTCCTCCACAAAAAATGCATTGTTCACAGCTGTTCCTCGTAAAGGGATTTAATCCAACTCACAATTTTGACTGTAATTTCGTAATATAATAATACGTAAGATAAGATTTATTACTAAAAAACGCCTATCACAAGCCCAAATGGGCCGGATTCACACTTTAGCGTCAATTAACAAAACAGAACCAAAAACAAGCTCCAGCAAAAATTTATAAGATTGACAATGTCAAATACGTAAAAATGTCAAAAACAATTAAAACTCAAATTAGATCAAGTCCATGAAAATGTAAAAATATTGAAAAACTTGTGAAATTAAAAAGGGAATAAAATAATTAAAACAAATACACAAGTTAGTTATATGACCAAAAAATGGAAATTTCGAATTTGCACAATGAACATTGAAATTAAAAGTAATAAGGAAAATGGGAGTATTGAGGAAAATAATGAGGAAAGCATAATGAAAAAAAAACAAAATTGAAAAAAAATATAAAAAGGGCAATGTAATATACGTAAAAATTTCAAAACAATTAAGACTCATAAAATTAAAGAATAAGGCCGAATCAGCAAAATGTCAAAACAAAGAAAAATTCATACTCCCCCACTAGACCGATTCAAAGGCTTTCAAATAATCGATAAAGCCGAGCAATAGCTTTACTTAAGATTCGTTTACTTCTGCGAGTAATACTGGAAGTCCAAACGATAGGTCCAAAATTAATAATATCCTTTTGCAGTTTTTTTTTGCAATTATCATTGCATTATTTCAGCTCCAAAAGCTGGACAAGTTTAGGCTTGTTTCATTTTTTTTTCAGTGTTAATTAAATTAAATCTTATCTCGTATGTTTTTGTGAATGAAGTTGAGCATTAATATGAAAAAAAAAGAAATGATGAAAAACATCGCAAAAACAACACCTGAAACAGCTTAATAAAAAAAAAAAATGGTTGAAAATGTCGCCTTCAGGATTGTACTGAATGAAGGCTGCTCCATACCCATAGGGTTCTATTCTATTTCCCTTCTTTTGTTCTATTCTATTCTTATTTCAGTTTTATTCTTATTTCAGTTTTCGTTCTTTTCTGTATCCACTCATTCATTCCATTTTCTTTTGCATCTACTGTGATTCCGTAATGTCTTGATTAGCCTCAATCTAGCCTACTGATGCTGTGCATATATTTATTTAATATTTGTATATAATTCTGCTTAAATGTTTCCCTCTCTTTACTTTGTGCGTACTGAATAAATTAAAACTTATCTTGCTGAATTATTTTTCCGTGTGATGAAAAATATATTCAAACGTATCAGTAAAAATTCAGGATTCAGGTTATACCAAATGAAGGAGACTGCTCCATGGGTATTCACACGTATCGGTAAAAAATATATCGAATCGAATGTGGGTTTCTATGAACTGGAATCATGGTCGTGCAAACTCTGTTTACCTTGCGTGTTTCAAACAAGTTAAAACTTATCTTGCTGAAAGTTTTTTCGGGTGATTAAGCAGATGTTCAAACGTATCGGTAAAAATTCAGGATTCAGGATTTTACTAAATGAAGGAGACTGCTCCTTGCGTATTCAAACGTATCAGTAAACATTATGTTGAATCGAATGCGGGTTTGTATGAACTGGAATCTTTATTCTTGTTGTAATTTTTCATTTTCTTCTTTTTCACTCATTTCGTATTCTTTTATATTTACTTTGTTATACTTTTGTTCTGATTAACCTCAATATAGTCTACTGATGTTTCCCTTACATTTATTATGTGTTATGGTATATCGTTGCATATACTGTTATTATAATTATTATAATTTATTCTGTAGTATGTTTAAATATTACATATACAGTTTATTTAATATATTTAGTTTATTGCCTTTAGCAAATTTATGCAATTAAATGTGCACTGTAAAAAAAACGTGTTTAATCCCACTGTTGCAATATATTAGGTCTGCAATTGGGCATCTCATTTGGGAACTTTTTCCAAGCATGTTTTGGGCATGTCTTTGAGACATCTGGTTGTGCCAACTCTGTTTACTTTGCATGTTATAAATTGATTAAAACATATCGTTCAGTTGGTTCTGCGTTGAAGAAGAGTAAAATCAATGGTACAGGGTGACCCAAAAAGATTCGTACCCATATTTTATACGATAAAAAAATCCATTTTTTAACAAATATCCTTTCTGTTGCAGGACATGAAAGGTGAACCTTTGGATGATCGTTTGCAGCTATAGTTACCCCAAAAATGTCTTGGACCAATCAGCAGGAGATGTTCTCCCTGGAGATCTATTTTGCGACAAAATCATACCAGAATGTACAAATTCAGTTTCGAAAACTTCCATTGTCGCAACTTTCCACCAAAATCACGATTCTTACTTGGGTTACGAAATTCAGTGAGCATGGGACGGTAGTGGACTTATTTCTAAAGCCACAGGGGGAACTTATTCAGGCAGGAAAGAGAGTGCAAGGAAAGAAGAAAACATTGCTGTAGTGAGGGACTACACTGTCCAATTAAACGTGAGAACACGCCACAGTAACTCCCTTGTCATTCCGAGTTCTTGGCTGTGTCTACGTACAGATTTTCTAGGGCTGTGTCCTACTGAGTCCCTTACTGCAGCAATTTTTTCTTCTGTCATTGCATTCCTTGCATGTCCTTGCACTCCTTTGTCATTCCGAGTTCTTGGCTGCGTCTATGCACTGATTTCCTAGGTTTGCATCCTACTGAGTCCCTCATTGCAGCAATATTTTCCTCTTTTCCCAGCCTGAATAAGTTCCCCCTGTGGCTTTAGAACATAAGTCCACAACTATTTTGGAAAAATTTGTCCAAAATAGGTCGCAAAGTAAGTTGCGACAATTGAAAAGTTTTCGAAACTGAATTTGTACACTCTGGTATGATTTTGTCACAAAATAGGTCTCCAGGGAGACTATCTTCTGCTAATTGGTCCAAGACATATTTGGGGCAACTATAGCTGCAGACGATCATCCAAAGGTTCACCTTTCATGTCCTGCAATAGAAAGGATATTTGTTAAAAAATGGATTTTTTTATCGAATAAAATATGGGTACGAATCTTTTTGGGTCACCCTGTACAATCAAGGGAAGTATTTTGAGTTGACTGCGGATTCCTATGCAGTGGGCCCAATAAAAACGTAACAGAAACTCATCAACACAGAAACATTGGGAAAACGTATTAAACACACAAGGACAAAAAATTAAACTCATCAACACAGAAACATTGGGAAAACGTATTAAACACAAAAGAACAAAAAATTGAGCTCATCAGCAAATATAACGGAAACATTAGGAAAACATATTGAACACAAAAGGACAAAATATTAAAATCATCAACAAACATAACGGAAACATTAGGAAAACATATTATTAAACACAAAAGGAAACGAATTGACTGAGAACTCATTTTGTTTCCTTCTGAGTTTAATATGTTTTCCTAATACTTTGGTTAGCCTTCGTGTAATTTGTTTATTTAATAATATGTTAAAATCAATTTTCTTGAAATTTGATTTTTATTTTTAGTGATGTCAATTATTTGAGCACATCGGCCCCTCCGGCCGCCTCAGAGTATACAAGTCTATTGCGGCCTTTACGAGGGCGCGAGCCGGAGGGGATGTGGAATCTACTGCAAATTGTTCGCGAATTATTCAAAAGACGAGATGGCAACGCTGTGCCGCTTTTGCAAACTGTTACTCTTGAATGTTTGTCTTGCGAACAGGTAATATTTATATATCATTTGTTATGTGAGTTAATTTATCTCTTTTTTATCTCTTGTCTCAAGTGTAATCAATTTCTATATATCAAACGATCGGTCGCGTATGTTTCGGTCGCATCGGTCGCGTATAGTTGCCGTTGAGAGACAAGAATCTGTTTTTTTTTTTTTTTTTTTTTTTTTTTATTATTATTTACTTAAAACAGATAGCTGGAAATTTTTTTTAGAAATACATGTTTTGTCATGGACTAAATGAAAGCGAAGATTTCCCATTTTCTCAAAAATGGTTTGGAAAGTGGGAAAAATTTTCTCTTGTGAAGTTTCATCCTCTGGTTGTATTTGCAGAGGCATATTGCCCACTGCTGAAGGCGACACCAGTAATTTATTATTAACCAAAGTCGCCGAGAAAGTCAGTCTCAAAGATGGTTAGAAAGGGAGAAAGATTTGTCTATTGGAGCACTATCCCCTGGCTGTATTTGCGGAGTCATATTGACCCCTACTGAAGTTAAGACTCACGATTAATCATTTACTGAAATTGTATAGAAAATAAAAGTCTCAAAAAGGGTTTAGAAAGTAGGGAAAATTTCTCTTGTGAAGTTTCACCCTCTGGTTGTATTTGCAGAGGCATATTGGCCACTGCTGAAGGCGACACCAGTAATTTATTTTTTACCAAAGTCGCCGAGAAAGTCAGTCTCAAAGATGGTTAGAAAGGGAGAAAGATTTGTCTATTGGAGCACTTTCCCCTGGCTGTATTTGCGGAGTCATATTGACCCCTGCTGAAGTTCTGACTCACGATTAATTATTTACTGAAATTGTATAGAAAATAAAAGTCTCAAAAATGGTTTAGAAAAGAAGAGAGATTTCTCTTATGGAGCTTAATCCAGTGGTTACAATTGCGGAGACATATTGTCCACTGTTGAAGGTGGCAACAACAGTTAGCTATTAACCAGTCATAGAACATACTTTGTTCAATAGGTTTGTTATAACTATTCCTTTAACAAAAGGCAGGTGCTATGTTTGTTTTTTAGAGAGAAGTATATATTTATTAAACCAAAAAACAACATCAGTATTAGCAGCCACCCAGAGAATTAGAAAACTTTTCAGTGGGGGTGGTAGAAATATATTGAAATTTATTCCTGAATACAGGAATTAGTCCTGAATACAGGAATAAATAAATTATGAAATAAAATAAAATTATGATTAATACAAATCGCAACCATAAACCTTACAACAGTTTGTGGTTCTTAATCGGCACCATACAATAGCATACGGCACCTTACAACAGAACGAATTCAACATTACTGTTAAGATGATACCCCGAGCGGCCATAATAAACTACTAAGTAATTTATTTACAACGCAAGTATTTTGTTGACGAATCAGAAACAATATTTTTTTTTCATTTTGAATGATGTTTGAACAACGCCTTGCCAAAGTGTTGAACGATGATTGTAAACCAGATGAACTTTTTAGTGTCATTTGTTACTTGCACGTTTTTGTGGTGCTTGGAACTTAGAATAGAATAGAACTTTATTTAAAACATTTCTATCACAGCATGGTTGCCGAATATATATATATATATATATATATATATATATATATATATATATATATATATATATATATATATATATCGTCGAAAGACCTTGACGTTCGCGTCAAGATAATTCATTGCACAAAATACATAAAAAAAGAGTCGACACTTAGTTAAAAAGTCAAAAATAAATGGATAACAATAAAATTAATGAAAATACATAAAAGAAATATGGTGAGTCGAAACTTACTCGAAAAGTCAAAAAGAAAAATAAATAGATAACAATTAAACTAATTACTAATTTTCCTATGACTAATATGACTAAAAAGAAAACTCAGAACAAAACTCCTCCAATATCTTTCATATTTTGCGGGGATAGGGGGCAGTTTGGAGACTTTCTGGGATTTTATACGGGACGGTCTGTTGCGGGCGGTAAGGTAGGGTTCGGTGATGGTGGAACGTAGTCGGGGAACAGACAGGGTCTTGGTACCAAAACGAAGGCACAGGGGGCTCCTTCTCTTGGCAAACGTGGTGAGCTTGAACTTACCAAGTAGATAATAACATGGAACCTTCTCTTTACCATTTGTGATTGTAAGTGCTTGTTTTTTGACATTTTCAATCTTACAATTATGCTCTGAAGAAAGACCGAAATGCCACATTGGGTAAGCAAACTCCAGTACTAGCCGAATAAAAGAACAATAAAGTTGGAGAAGATGCTTAGGGGGGTAAGAAATTTTTTTAAATTTTCAGAAGGAAAAGCTTTTTTCAGAATATTTTGAACATGCCAATCCTACTTCAAGTCAGCAGTAATTGTCACCCAAAGCAGGTTAATGTATGTGACAAGAGATTTTTGGGAGGAATGGGGTCTGTGAAAGAAGGGGGTGATTTTAAAAAATTAACTGTCATAACTGACCATTAGCGTTAGATTTCATTTTCGACAAAGAAGCCTGCTGTGTGACATAATGTCATAATTGTCATAATTGTCAATAATGTCATAATTGAGCTTTTAATATTTCGTCGACAAAAAGTGCCGATAGGTCGTCCACATACTTCCATCGGTCTGTGTGGTCATGAGGCTATTAACTATTATAAGGAATAAAATGGGGCCCGTCAGGCTTCCCTGGGGACCCCACAAAAGATAGGAAGGGGATCGGAATAAACATTTTTACATTTAAGTTTTTGAGAACGATTTGTTAAAAACGAGACAATAATTTTAACTTAAAAGGGACTCACTTTAAGCTCAAGTCATCAGTTTATTTACAAGGATATTTTGGTCAATTAGGTTGAGCGATTTTTGGAGATCACTTGGTAACAGATTCAGCCAAGTATCTGCGTTTTCAAGGTTTTTAAGAATGGTGTCAAGAAGACTAATAACGTAGTATGAGGCAGATGTCTCCTTCAGGTTTCCAAACTGTTGTAAATCAATAAGCCCAAGAATATCTGCCTTTAACCAATTATCTAAGAAACCCTCATAATTTTTTGAGAAAAACAGAGTCCAGGTGATTGATCGTACTGAAGTAAAATCGTTCTCGCCTTCAGTCTTTTGAATTGGAGTAATGTAGCCCAGCTTCCAGAACGACGGGTTAAATCCGGAATGACTAATATCGTTAAAATACTAACAAGAGGTTTGATAGTTTATCAGGGAATGCTTTTATTAGATCATTTGGGATATCAAATACTAGTTTTTTGGAACAAACACTAGTTTTTTGGAACACACACACACTACTTTGGTGTGTAGTACGTGTGTGTTCAGTTTGTGAAATTTGGTCTTTAGTTTCAGTCTGTAATGTTAGTTTTTAGCGAATAGGGGAACTTAGTAGTGTTATTTGGAACTTGAGTTTGTAGTGCGTGTGCCTTTAGTGTGTTGCCATTAGTCTTAAATGTGTAGTGTTAGTTTTGGTGAGTAGCGGAACTTTACAGTGTTATTTTAGTGTATTTTGTTAGTGCGTAGTGTGTAAAAGAATTTTTTAGTTTTAGTTGGAGCTTAGTGTGATTAACTTAAGTCTTTAATGTTTAGTGTTTAGTGAGTAGAGGAACTTTTTAGTGTTGTTTAGAACTTAAATTTGTTGTGTCTGCGTTAAATGTTTTGAATTTAGTGTTTAGTTTGTAGTGCTAGTTCTTAGTGAGTAAAGGAACTTTTTAGTGTTATTTGACATTTTATTGCATAGTGTAAGTGTGTGTGTTTAGTGTTTGAACTTAAGTCTTTGATGTTGAGTGTATTGTTTTAGTGTTTAGTGAGTAGAAGAGCTTTTTAGTTTTACGTGGAACTTTGTGTATTAGTGCCTGTGTCTTTGGTCTTTAGAGTTTAGTGAGTAGAGAAACTATTGTGCGTATTGTCTGTGAGTTTTAGTGAGTGTTAGTGTCTAGTGAGTCGGATATTTTTTAGGTTTACTTAGAGTTTCAGTGGGTGTGTATTAAGTGCATGAACTTAAGCGTTTATTGTGTAGAATTAGTGTTTAGTGAGCAGGGAAACCTTGTAATGTTACTTGAACTTTCGTGTAGTGTGTGCTTAGTCCGTAAACTTCAATCTTTAGTGTTAGTGCTTAGTGATAAGAAGTTTTTAATTTTGCTTGGAGCTTTAGTGTGTAGTTTATGTTTATTGTGTGAACTTCTGTCTTTAGTGTTAATAATTATTGATAAGAAATGTTTAATGTTACTTGGAATTTCAGTGTGTAGCGTATGTGTGTGCAATCTTATACAATTTTACTGTATACATTAAAAAAAAACATATTTTTCTGTTAAATAATTCGGGAGATATTAGCTAAAAATCGAGCGGAAAAAAGACCGCTCCCTGAGGTGAAAATGAAATGCCACAAGCAACGAGGGAAAAAGCACAGATAATAAGAAAGAACAATTTCAAGAAATCATATTTGCAAGGGCAAAGGCCGTTACCTGTTCTTGAGGGTTAAGGGTCTGAACTGGGTTGGAAGCCCAAACGAAGCCCAAAAGGCTGGTGAAGGGGGTTTTTTGTTAGCCAAGAACATTATGCTACTCGAATTCATACCTAGGAACAACTTGGTGAACAAAAAAGTGCAATAATCTTTCCGGAATCTAGCACGTAAGCACCGTGATGGGTTGCCTTGTTTTCTGTATTTTTCTTATCACTCTAAAACTGAGCTAAAAATTTTTGAAATCTTACATCCACCACTGAAAATCATTTATTTGTAAATAATACAAGAGGTTTTGTGGAAACTAAGGCATAAGTTTATCACTAGGTTGGCGTCAATGTTCAATTTTACAAAAACTTTGCTCTTGAAAATCATTTTGCGAGCTTCAGCGTCCGCTGATCGTCACAAAGACAAGGTGCCCATTGGTATATTCTTCAAGGGGTTTGGTTATTATCGAAAGCTGTCCAGAATTTGTGATTTGACTGAAAATCACAATTCAATAGATTCGCAATTCGATAGAAAACACAATTCGATAGTTTCAAATCTATCGAATCTATGGTGACGCTGCCTCCTACACCTTGTGTTTCAAAACATGGAGTATTCATTGGCTTTGAATTCACCCTTCAGGACAAAAAATGTCGATTATGATTGCTCTTCCTTGTGACCTCTGTAATTTTATTGCTCCTTCAGTAATTTCGTAAAACTTGGCTTTAAATACTAAGAGTTTCCTTAAGTCAATTACTCAAATTATTTTTTTTTTAGATTATGGTATGGTGGTTCAACACAAACGTGGCATTCCACAGTGGGACAATCGGGCATGGTGCCAAGTCGAGCAATGTTCATAGTAATACCCATGCCTCTCAGCATGCCTGTGCTTCATTGTGTGATGAAGTGGTTGATCTTTGGCGACTAGCCGCGTTGAATCCCGCGATTTCACCCGAGGAAAGGAAAATGTTTAAGAAACTCTTCCGCGACTGGCATTTGAAGGTTGTCGATAAAGTGGCCAAATCAAGAGGAATGCAAACACCTGTTAATGTTGATCTGTCAGGGTTGCCATCAAATGGAAAAGCTGCTCAAAGTTTCAGGATCGAAATAGAATTATTTGAAGGTTTCAAACCTGCCCTTAGGCCATGTTTCTTCGACTGGGAAGACTATACCATTTCAGGTTTGTGCAATGATTTTGCTAATTCTTTCTTGTTTTGTAATTTAAAAAAAATACACCTTGTAGTCTCTGGTTTAGAAACCATGTCAGCCTTTATAAATGACCTAACACGCCTGATATTAAATTGGTACTGTAGGGCTATGGGGTTTAGGTAAGTGGGTATCCTCCCTTTGGGGTGAACCTTCCCACCAACTAAGTGTTACATCATTCTCAACTTAGTTTAGATATAGAATTGAATATTTTTATTCAATAATTGAAATATTATAGAATTATTATTAAATAATGGAATTAACAATTCTATAATTGAAAATTATATAAAAGCTTATTAATATTTTATTTACGGGATCCCTTGTCTGAGAGGACGCGGGTTCGAATCTCGGTTTTCCCAATTCTTCAGTTTGGGACGGGGGTCAGTGGCGTGACTCTGTAAGCTTAGCCAGAGTCAACCCAGCTCTAAATGGGTACCTGGAGAAATCTGGGGAAGGTAAACAGGAAGGGTGTGCGAAAGCACGGGATGGCTGGCCCCCCCCCCCATTGCACTTCCTGGCTGAAGGGCCAAGAAACGGAGATCAGCACCGCCGGTATGGACTGTAAAGTCTAATGGCCGTATCCTTTACCTTTTTTTTTATTAATATTTAGAATATAGAATTGATATAGATATAATTTTCAAACCAACAAAAGAAAAACCTTAAAAAATCAAGTTTCAAAGTATGAATAGACCTAAGTTTGGTTTAAAGGGTAAAACTTTTTGATGTCCTTGGTGCTTTGAATATGCTTGAAAATAATTGCGCACATAGTAAAATGTTTGGAAACTGGAAGCACATCTAAATGTGTATATAACAATACTATAAAAGACTTATTCGGAAGAGTAACTGGTAACGCAATAAATATTTCAAGATTATTGGTACTTTATTTTACAAAACCTGAATTGGTTCTATATGGCTTTGAAATGTTGACAAATAAGTTATTAAGTAATAATTCATATTAGAATGATTCAGAGTAAAATTGAAGGTCACACTCTACTAGCAATGATTTTCAACAGATCTTTAATAATAATAATAATATGTGAAAAAGACATGCTATTGTGGAATAAAAAGAGTAAAGCAAATGCTACTTCAAGTGTACGAGTATACTACAAAAGAAAGTAAAGAAATATTTGATTAGTTGCGTTAGTTTTAACTAAAATATATAATTAGTACTTTTCAGTCAAATATGTTTTCGCAATTTTAGTGATAAGTCCGCATTACACTTTTTTAATTTAAAAAGAAATCTGCTGTACAATTTTTTCCATAACAGTCTCTCATATTCCTTATTGCTCACTTAACCCTTAAACTGAAAATTCATGAGGAAACAAATTCTTGCCCTTTCACAAATTTATTCTTGCTTTTGTGATCACTCGGTTTTATATCTTTCTGGATTGTATCCTGTTGAAAAAAGAAAAGATTTAAAGGCTCTCAAGTCATCTTATTTTCGTTTCCTCCGTTTTTTGTTGTATCTCCCTGGTACAAGAACAGTGATATGGTAACAAATTTCGTGGCTCCAGATTTATTAAATAAACTTAGAGTGCTACACCAGAAACTATCCGGCTCGATACATTTTACTATTAACCCTTTTCATGGTCTTCTAAAATGTTTTCTACAGTAATTTAATGTGTTATCAGAAGTTTTTTTTTCTGTGTGTTTGTTTTATACTTCGCTGTTTCAAGTGGGTCACAAATAAATTATTATTATTATTAATATGTTTACTCATACCTTAATATCCAGGGGACAATTACAACTTCTAATTTAGCAGCTTTCTTTTGAGGCCTGTTACTAATTCTTTTTATGCCAGTTTATAAAATGATTAATAATTTTTTTATCTGCTGAAAGCCTGCTTTTTTGCAAGTTCCGCCAAGTACATACAGAAGTAAAACAAGTTTTACCGGTTTTCCATATCTTAATATCAGACACGGTACTTGTGTGATAAACGCCCTACCGCTCAAGTTGTTCATTCATTGACGCATTATAGAACTGGTTTTCTTCGTTAGTTTCTTTCAGCTTAGCGTGAGACAAGACAAAGAGAAGTGACAGAATAGATAGGAAAATGTATTATTTGGGCATATATTTGCACATTGGGGGGGGGGGGGGGGGTAGAGTATTTGGACAGTATGAAGTTAGAAAACAATTTTTATTACATAATATGCAGAATAATTTTACTTAGCTGTTTAGGCATGCATACGGGCTATATTTGATAAGGGCTACATGCAAACGGGCTATACGAGGCATGAAAATCCCTCATTTTTTTTTAAGTACTCCGGTGAAATATTGGCTTCAGCCACTTATTGCATAACATCACGGGATTAGCTAGGTGTCATATACACTTAATAATTATATAAAGTAAGGTAAATGGTAGATATTTAGTGGTTCCACTTTATAAGAAAAAACTGTAAAACTCCCGAAAATATTTAAAACACTCCAAAATATGTACTTTTATCATTCCTAAATGCTCTTTACTTCCTCTCCCCCCCGCTAATGAACAAACATATTTCCCAAATTATATATACTCAATGAATTTTCAATAACATGAATTTTCTTGATATTAATTTAATGACAAACGGTAAAAAATTGGCGGAAAAGGAGTTTGAAAACATGAAGTTTATATAGTTCAAGCTATATATTTGTCCATTAATGGATGGGGGTTACATTTTAATGGTACACGTTTAGGGACGGTAAAAGGAAGTATTTTAGAATGTTGAAAAATTTATACCATTATAGTTTATTTATACAAAGTATATACAAATCTGTATTTATACAATGTATATACAAAATTAATACTTTTTGGAAAATTTATACTAAAAACAGAAAAAAAGATAGAACTGTAGAGTTAAAAGTAGGCCTCGTCTGAGTAAAATATAACGAAAATAAAGGTAGATGTATTAGATTCCATATTTTATGCTTTTTTCAAATGACATAGTCACTTTTCTGACAATCCCCCTCCCGGGTGGTCCCATATGTAGCCCTACGATATTTATCATACTAAAAAAAAAATGATCAATTAAATACTTACTTTATATATTCAGCATGTTTTATTAATCAGATGATCATATTTCCTTGTGTTGTTATCCGCGTTTTAAAATTATTTAAGTGTTATTTTTTCAAATTTTGCAATCAATCACTGAGGCAGAGCCGGATATCTTCGAGTCCAGACAGGAGCTACCCTGTCTGGAAGTATCATGGGACTACATGAAGTATAAAGACAAGAAAGGGACAACTAAAAAATATGTTATTAGGGCTATAAATGGGCCCATAAGGGGGAGGGGCGTAGTTTTCTATGGAGAAGCGTGTGGGGGGAGGAACCGCCCCTTTCAGTCCTTGGTTTGCCCCCTAGCTGAAACTTAGTGTCTTTAAAAATCTTGTTATGGTACTAGTAAACTTGTAAATCTTGTACTGTACTTGTAAATCTTGTATGGTACTTGTAAAGGTACAGTACCTTTATGGTACTGTATGGCTCTTTTCAGGTTTCACTGTCATTTTCACTTGATTTGGGAAAATTGTTTCCAACTTTTCCCCCTCCCCCACCAGGATTTTGACGAAATTACGCCACTGGGGAGAGGGGGATTGTCAGGGTAACGACTGTTATGTTGAAAAAGAGCGTAAACTATGGAATCGAATCCTACCATTTCTATTTAGCTAACACGTATACTTTAGAAGCCTCTTAACTCTACTGTGTTATCATTAATAAAAACAGATTTTCCGTTTCTGTATTTCCGTTTTGCCAAATACTTTCTCCGGCTCGTGCTATAGACTTTTCAGAGATACTTTTTAATTTTAGTTTTAATGGTCACGCATCTTAAAGAAAATCTTATTTTATATTTATGTGCTTTTCTGATGACGGCTCTTTTAAAGCAGAGCCAAAATATTCGTTTAAAAAAATTTACATTGTCCTAGAATGTCGTTTAACCTTTTGTTGTTTATGTTATCTCTGTAGTGCAGAATAAAAAACAATATTAAAATCCCTAAAGTAATACTAGCAAAAGAACCAAAAATAGAAAGGAATTAGAACGATACCTGTGTATGAGTTTCATGTTATTAAGTTTCTTCAATGTGAATTTTCCCCTTTTTTTTAGCTGTTTGTGTAGGTTTTTTGTGTTATTATTATTATTAAAAACTTCATTTACAGCTTCTGTTTTTTTCTTCCTTAATTCGGCGGGCTTTCAATCAATTCAATATTTCAACATGTAAAATTCCTCATCATCATAAAATATCACACTTTGTAGAGTTTTGTTTTGTTATAGCATCGTTACCGACTTTTCGAATATTTCCAGGCGTAACATATAACCATGAAAGTCGTCGTTTCTACAGTCCCATCGCCTGCTTTCGGAATAGTGAATCTCACAATATTTGTATTAACGCCTCTTCAGCTGTATTAAAAAATAAAATGCCGCATCAACTCCCGCATCAACGACCAGAAGAAGAGGAAGAATGGCCACCAGAGCAGGCTAATGATGGTAATAGAAGTAGCGTGAGTAGTGAAGGATTTTGTGAAAACAATGGTGATGCAGCAGCTCCAACTGCGCTAAGTGATCAACCTCCACAACTTAGTGACTTCGAAGATAGTTCCAACAGCACAGATAAGGATAAATCCTCTTCTGATACTGACAGTGAGCTGCAGGAAATGGAAAGGAACTCTTCTTTGTCGACTTGTCGATCCCCTGAGATAGTTATAGGCTCGCCTGAGGTTGAAGAGATAGGAATATTCAGCAGTGTCAAACCATTAACGGATCCATTTGAAATAAAATTTGCTCGTGTTGAAGCACTTTTGGCTCACGGATGGCAAAAATATATGGTAGATTTAGTTGTTGAGCTTTCGACGGACCTCTTGGCTAATCCACCGGATTTGATGGTCCAAATTCCTCCGTATATAATGAAGGGCAGAAAAAAGAAGGTATTTTTTTTTTAGCTTTTCTTTGTTTTAGTAAAGGCTATTATGGAATAGTAGATAGATCACCTATATAACCTGGTCAGGGCATCTACATATACCAAATAGATAGGCAGCATAGAATATAGATTCATTTGAGTCTGAGGAAATAAACCAATTTACTCGTGTTAGACAGTTAATGGATTCATTTGAAATAAAATACGATCGTTTGGAAGCTCTTTCGGGTCACGGGTGACAAAAGTGTGTGCTTGATTAGTTGTTGAACCTTCAACGGATCTTTTGGATAATCTCACCGGATCTGATGGTACAAATTCCACCGTATTTAATGAAAGATGGAAAAAACAAAATATTTATTTTTGGACATTTTCTATGTTTTATTGAAGGCTATTATATAGAATGGTAGATAGGCCACTTAAATACCATATGGATCTAGATTCATTTGAAGTTGAGTAGTTAGGAATATTTATTTGTGTTCAACAGTTAATGAACCATCTGAAATAAAATTTACTCGGTGGAAGCTCTTCTGCTTCATGTATGGTAAAAATATTGGTCGATTTTGCTGTCGAGCTTTTAACGGTGCTCTTGGCTAAGCCACCCGATTTGATGGTTCAAATTTTATGGTTTATAATGAAGGGTAGAAAAAAGAAGGTATTTATTTTCCGTGTTTTCTTTGTTTTAGTGAAGGCTATTATATGGAATGACAGACACGCAGTCTTTGCAGGTCTGTCAAGCCATCTGCATGCCATAGTATAGATAAGCAGTGTACGAAATAGATTCATGTTGGGTTGAGGAGATAGTAATATTTATCCGTGTTTGACAGTTAGTGGATTCATTTGGCATAACATGGGTTCGTATTGCAGCTCTCTTGGTTCACGGATGACGAAGATATATAGTTGATTTATTTGTTGAGCCTCCGACGGGCACCTTGGCTAGTCCACCGGATTTGAACGTTCAGCCGTATATAACGAAGGGTACAAAAAATATGGCATTTATTTTTTGAGCTTTTCTGTCTTTTGTTGAAAGCTATTGTATGTAATGGTAGATAGGCTATCCATATAACCCAGTTAGATCATTTAAGTACCACGATAAAGTACCAATGGTAAGCCAATGCATATAACGAAGGGTCTGAAGAATAGGGTAAATGTTTTCTAGTTTCTCTGTTTTTTATTAATGACTATATCTATGTAAGATAGGCTATCCATATAACCCAGTTAGGTCACAGAAGTACCACGGTAAAGTGCCATTGGAAAACCAATGCATATAATGAAGGGTCTGAAAGATAGGGTATATGTTTTTCTAGTTGCTCTGTTTTTTTATTAAAGGCTATTGTATCTGATGTAGGATAGGCTGTCCATATAACCCACTTAGGTCACAGAAGTACAACGGTAGAGTACCATTGGAAAACCAATGCATATAATGAAGGGTCTGAAAAATAGGGTATATGTTTTTCTAGTTTCTCTGTTTTTTATTGAAGGCTATTGTATATGATGTAAGATAGGCTATCCATATAACCCAGTTAGGTCACGGAAGTACCACGGTAAAGTACCATTGGAAAACCAATGCATATAATGAAGGGTCTGAAAAATAGGGTATGTGTTTTTCTAGCTTCTCTTTTTTTCTTTGAAGGTTATTGTATATAATGTAAGCTAGGCTATCTATATAAGTTCCACGGTAAAGTAAACCAGTGCATATAATGAAGGGTCTGAAAAATCGGGTATGTGTTTTACTGACTTTTCTGTCTTTCATTGAAGGTTATTGCATATAATGTAGATAGGCTATGTATATATTCTAGTTTGACCATACATTTACATGGATATAGTTGAACCACTTCATATTATGAAGAATAGAAAAAAGAGGGTATATGTTTCTTTTTAGCTTTACTAAGTGCTATTTTAGACTATTGTATAAAATGGTAAATTATGCGTAGATTTTGTGGCTTTTGTGCAAAAGACAGATTTCATCCATCCTAGTGTAACAAAGGCTTCAGACCAGTTTTTTTAGTCTCAATGCAGAAAAAGTTATACAAAGATTTAACTTTTGGGTGAAGATTTAAGTTGGAATTCCCATATTGACTATTTGACTAAAAGAAAAGTTCCAACCTAAAGAGATTTGATGTGCCGCCTGTGGTTTTAAAGTTTTAAAGTTGATGCCTGCTGAGGTTAAAGTATATATCCTGTAGTTATGTTAGAACTTTTCTTGAGTGTTTGTGTCCTGCTTCATATCCAGGCTGGAAAAAAAAAAAAACAATCACACAGACCAGAGACGATACTAAAAATAGGTGCAAAGGTTTTACCTATACCTAACTACTCAACTTACAATAGTAATCTGAAACAAATCAACTTGAATTCAATTGATATGATTGATCATGTGATATGATCGTATGATATCATATGATCGTAGACATGAGCTGACATTTTGATTTGGATTAAATTGTTTGAACTACTCAATATCTTACGGTTTATTATTGCACCTTGAAAACACCCCTGCTAAGGAAGAAACACCAAACTCCAACAGATCAAAAAGAATTGTCCACAATTAATAATTTACCCAGTTTCTAGTAACAATAGATACCGTAAATCATTTGTCTTTTGTTTTAGTCTGCATTTTAATGATGACTCTTTAGGAGGTATTTGATGTTTAATGGATTTGCCTATGATTATTATACGATTGATTTGACTGTTTATATTACGTACACAACGCGCTAGCGTTTTCTACTTCGGTTAATGAAGCAGATTATCTTATTAAACTGATTTATTACTATATGGACACCTTTCAGGCTTCGGAGAGTAGTCAGTCAAGGGGACCATCAACCTTGTTCCGTAATAGAAGAGTCTCAACGGAAGGATTTAGAATTACAGAAAAGTAGTATCTTAATTAGATATAAAAAATACTGCTAGTACCTCACTGTAGCACCAAGCCACCTTGGGCCAACACAGCTGCGAGCGCCCCTCCTCTTTCCTAATCTATTCAAAGCCTTCCTCTTTCCTAATCTATTCAAAGCCTTCCTCTTTACACGCTACCAAGAAGTTCCAATTCCTTCACGATCTCTTCCCGTCACGTTCGGGGACGACCTGCTGTTCAATTCCCCCTAGATGGATGACCGAATGGCGAGTTTTGGTAATCTTTCATCCTTCATCTGGAAATCTGTCCTAATCATCTCAAATTTTTTCTCATTATAGCCCTGAAGAGTGAGATGAAGCCACATTTTTCATACAGCTGGCTGTTTTGAAGTACAGTCAGTTCAACAGGTACCCTAAACTATCCTAAATAATTCCTCTGGAAATTATTTGATAAATCGTCCGCCGTCTTCCGAAGAGCCACGCTTGAGAACCGTACTTGACCACAATCATCAGTAAGATGGCTTCCTGAAAAAGCTGATCACCCAGCAACTACGCCAAATTATATCAAATCATTAACTATTACTACTGACAACTCACCGCTGCATCAAACTGCCTAAGGGCAATAACTGCATGTGCTCTCTTAATTTTATTCTTAACTCTTCTCACCCAAATTGAGGATATCCTGATTTTCATTTTTGCTGGTATGGCAGAAAGTCCAAATTTTGGGAGCATGTTATCTGTAAGTATGTGTCCTGACCAGAAAAATGTCTCTCATTCTTATGCTTGGATCATGACTTTGATGAGTATTTTCCACACAACCTCCTATTTCATATCTTTAAAGAATTTCCCCTCCCACAAACAAACAGAATGTATATATTCTAAACTTAACGAAGCACCCACATTACGACCTGCCATGTAGAACGTAGATGAGGATTAAGCCTGCTATGGGCTTGACTGACTTAGTTCTTTTGCCCGGTTTTGATAAGTATCCTATGAGAACGACAAGCTATTCACCCACTTATTTTGCTGATGATTATCTTTATTGGGCGAGCTAATTAGCCTCTAAAGACTGAAACCAGTGCTTATCCACAGAATCATTGATGCAAAGAAAAGTTTTTCTACATGATTAAAGAAATGTATCCCTCCAGAAGCATCGAAATAAATCCAATTTTTATCCTGGTTCTACGGTTGGTGTTTCACTGTCCCCGAAAATGTTTGGACCTAAAGGGATGCATTTCAGATAACATTGGTCGGCTATGAATCACTGTATAAGTATGTATCAACAATAGCGAAAAGTTTCTTCAGAAATTATACAGATTAAAGCGCTCGAAAAGGGAAGATTCCTTTGCATCACAGCAATAGTTTCAGTTGCCAATTGGCATTCCATCAGCTAATTCCCGTCGTAAAATCTGCTAAACATTTTTCATAGCGTGTGCGTGAAGGCGGAGTCATGAAGAGATTCTAGACTGATATGTGTCAAAAATCTTTAATGGAGTATAGGACTTTTCGCTACTGTTTATATGTACTTATACTGTAGCTATGAATACTCATAGTAAAGCATCGAAATAAATTCAATTTTGTATCCTGGTGGCATGGTCGGTGTCTCACTGGCTCCGAAAATTCTAGAGTCGGGGGAAATCTTTTTATAAACTAATTTTTGGGTTTAGACCCGTTGGTTCCCTTATACAGTTGCAACACTTGACTGCTGGAAGCTACTTAGGAGGATTTAAATACTTTCTAGTGGTAGGATTATCCCCGACACTGTCAAGAAGAGGTGTCTAAACAAGTTGACCATGTTTAATATGCCAGCCTCTGTCTAAGCAGAAGAAGACAAGTAGTTTATAAAAGGAGGACGTTGTTTGCCAGAATAAGATCAACCTGGGGCTAGTCTCAATTTCTTAACAAATGGAGGGAAGGGGAATTGCCACTAAAACTGGGATGCCCTGTGGGAGATAATTGCTTGTGACAAGTGACCATCGAGGGAGTGTTTCTTGTGCCCACTAGGTGCCACACTGAGTGTTGCTTGAAACTGATTTAAGTAGATGGAATAAGTACTCTACCTAGATTTGGTAGCCGGTCAGTTTAGGTTTAATTTTCTTTTACAGTTCTAGAGTTATCCGTAAAATAGATATAAAAATTCCTTATGTGGTTCGAAAAAGAAAAATCACCTTTGTTGCTGCATTTCGAATTTCTCTGGGAACAAATAGGTGAAGAAAAAAAGAAGAAAATTATGCCTATTTAAAGGCATTTTGTAAATAAAAATGTGTACATCTTTTAAACTACTTGGTTGAACACATTTTCATTTACACACTCCACAAACCACGGCAGTTCAGTTCTTTGGTTTCAGAATTCTTCTATAGAAAATCATCTGATGCCTCTGTACAGTTTTGTCTGTGATCTCTTTTGCATTTTCAGCTAGAAACTTCTGACGGAGGAACCCCCCTCCTTCCCTCAGAAAACCTGTAGCTTTGAATGCGTGGATCTGTTTATACTTTTTCAACATCTATGGAATGAAAAGTAAATAAGCCATAGGAACCATTTTCACCTATCTTTTTATCGATAGGGGTGGGCTGGGTCGGATAATTTTCAAAGTATAGAGATACTTTCCTTATGCTGCTTTTTAATGTGTTTGAACCTTGATCGATTTTAGTCATCGGTTTTGAAAGAGTGCGGTATTTTGATTTGCTCGTACAGGAGACTTTGTTGATCTTTTGTCAACAATTTCAAATGTCAACAATGACAAACTGACAAAAGTTTGTCAACAAGTTTTGTCAACAGTTTTTGAAATTCAATTTCACTCTTAGTAGTGACCTTTTTTTTTCTTTATTTCAGTTTTTATCGTAAAAATAGCATAGTTTAGTGTGATTACCACCAATTTGTTTTTAGTAAAAAAAATTTCTAAGGAAGACCAATAATTTGAAGCGCTAACCCAGATCATCCATGAAAACCTTTCATTTTCTTATAATCCATTTAATATTTAAATAGTAACATTTATTGTTTTATAGGCCAATCCTTTGTGTCATCAGATCAGTCTTCTCGCCTCTGCAACCCTTTACAAATGTCATTTCTTAGCATCATTTTTGTCGGATAGGACTGATTCAAGACTTGAGCTTGGATCTGATCATCTCTATCTTGCATTTCACGTTGCTATTTTTGGATTGGAACTTCCTCGACCACCAGCGACAACGAAACCCTTGGAGGTAAGACAAATGACTGCAATATAAGCTTTTTTATGAAAATACAAAAAAATTCAGGATTTAGTTCTTTTAAATCTTTCAAAATGATGCCATTTATAGAAATGTGGCAGTGCTGAAAAAATGCTGAAACGTTTTTTTTTTATTTCGGGCAACCGAAGGACGCACCCCAATTCTTTTCAAGGTGGGAAATCAGCAGTAAACGGGTTTGCTTTAGGGATGGCCCAATTGAAAGACCAAGATGAACAAGTTTTTCATTTGGCTTTACTAAAGAATTTCCCAGCTGGACAGAAGGGGTGGGACCCGAATTTCTCCAATTAAACAGAATAACTTTAGATTTTTCAGAGTTAAATTCCAATCCTAGCTTAGAATATTCACTCTCAAGTATGCTACGTTTCCTTCGATACGCTGTATTGACCTGCTAAGATGAAGGGCGTCATCCACGTAACAGATAAGTGTCACGTTTTTTCTTGCCTCAATGCACGAGGCAGTAGGTTATGTCAATAAACAGAAACGAAGCTGTTCAAATCATTCAGTAGGCTACTTGGATAAGCAAGTCAATTTCGTGTAACACGTATTGGATTAGATGAATTGGAAAACGGTCATTTAAGTGGATTTGTAAATTTTATTCGTAATTTAAGCCGCGAATATAAGTTCACAATGAGCGAATAACGGAGGGATGAACGCCTCTTTTCGTCGTATGAAGGGGTATGGCTCTGTGTACCAATGAGTCAAATACACGCTTAACATTATTTGCTGCTAGAACGAGACTTTCTTGGTCCAGTTGAGCTTCAATTAGAACACTCTAATTCGGAACCCTTATCCAACCCCTACAAGCTATTTCAAGATCGCCCAATGAATTCTAAATAGTGTAGCCATGCGAACAGAAACAATTACAATGGACAAATAAGATGATCTTTAAAGGTATCTGCTAACCAATAAGTTAGTACGCTGGACTGAAAACCCTTTGTTTATGAGGACGGAGGCTCGAGTCCTTGTGTCGTTGGTTATTTGGTCTGAAATGGGGGTCAGTGACGTGATTCCGTAAGCTCAGCCAGAGTCGGCCCAGCTCTAAATGGGTACATGGAAAAATCATGGGTGTGTAAACAGTAGGTGTGTGCGAAAGCACTGGATGGCTGGCCCCCAGCCCCAGATTCCATTTCCTGGCTGGAGGGGTATAAAACGCAGATCAACACCGCCTGTTAGAATTGTAAAGTCTGATGCTATTTTCTTTTTTCACTTTTTTTAAGGAATCGAATTCACTTAATATATGTTATTTGTTTCTGCTTTTCATTTTAGGTCAAGTTGGCCCACCAAGAATCAGAATTGGTAAGACTTCTCGAGAAAGTGCCTCTTGGATACAAGGAAATGCAAACAATAAGGGAGAAAGCAACAATGCAAATGAATGGCACTTATCCAGCAAGAGGAGAAGCCCTGTTGCCCTTGAATATTGCTTTCTTTCTTTTTGAAGCTCTTGCTAATGTTGGTAAGTCATGTTCAACTTAGTTTAGATAAGCTTTTTGTCTAATACAATGCAAAGGCATAAGGTAAAGAATGGGACATTGGACTTTATAGTCCCTACCGGCGGTGCTGATCTCCGTTTCTTGGCTCTTCAGCCAGGAAGTGGAATAGGGGGTGGGGTCCAACCATCCTGTGCTTTCGCACACCCTTCCTGTTTAACTTCCCTAGATTTCTACAGGTACCCATTTAGAGCTGGATCGGCTCTCCCTGAGCTTACAGAGTCACGCCACTGACACCCGTCCCAACCCAAATAATCGGGTACACTAGGATTCGAACTCTCGCCCTCTCGGACAAAAGGATCCTTAATTCAGTGCATCAATCCACTTGGCTAGGAGGCACTAATAAAATGTATTAATATACAGTCGATTTACCGTCTTGCCGATGTTTCAGCTTAGGGCGCATACCCCTTTCCCAAATTCTCATGCCTTATCTATAACTTTCCATAGAATTCCTCTGTTTTTTATGGTTATTTCAAATACCCCCTCCCCTACTCTTCCTAAACGTTGCCTTGTATATGTCTGTTCATTCTAGCCGTTAATAGAAGTCGATAGAAATAGTTCTCAAAGAAGTGAGTTTAACTTTATTAAAGGATGTAATATGGTTTAATGACTTTTATGAATCATGGCCGCCAAGCTTTCATATTGGTGGAGAGACATAGAAGGTCATGGTTTTTATGGCACTTGGTATTAACCAAGTGACATATAGAAATCGCAAATTCTGTCGGTCTGTCTGTCTGTCTGTCTGTCGGTCCCGGTTTTGCTACTTTAGGCACTTCCAGGTACGCTAGGACGATGAAATTTGGCAAGCTTATCAGGGACCGGACCAGATTAAATTTGAAATAGTCGATTTCCCGATTTGACCATCTGGGGGGAGGGAGTGGGGGGCCGGTTAATTCGGAAAAAATAGAAAAAATGGAGTATTTTTAACTTATGAGCGGGTGATGGGATCTTAATGAAATTTGTTTGGAATGACATTGTGTCTCAGAGCTCTTATTTTAAATCCCGACCGGATCTGATGACATTGGGGGGAGTTGGAGGGGGGCCTAAAATTTTGGAAAACACTTAGGGTGGAGGGATCGGGATAAAACTTGATAGGAAAAATAAGTACAAGTCCCAGATACATGATTGACATAATCGGAACGGATCCGCTCTCTTTCGGGTAATTGGGGGGGGGGGGGTAATTCTGAAAAATTAGAAAAAATGAGGTATTTTTAACTTACGAACGGGTGATCGGATCTCAATGAAATTTGATGTTTAGAAGGATATCGTGTCTTAGAGCTCTTATTTTAAATCCCGACCGGATCTGGTGACATTGGGGGGGGGGTTTGGGAGGGGAAAACCTAAAACCTGGAAAACACTTAGAGTAGAGGGATCGGGATGGAACTTGGTGGGAAAAATAAACACAAGTCCTAGATAGATGATTGACATAAACGGAACGGATGCGCTCTCTTTGGGGTAGTTGGGGGGGGGTTATTTCTGAAAAATTAGAAAAAGTGAGGGAATTTTATCTTACGAACGGTTGATGTCAATGAAATTTGATATTTAGAAGGATATCGTGGCTCAGAGCTCTTATTTTAAATCCCGACCGGATCTGGTGACATCGGGGGGGAGTTGGGAGAGGGAAACCTAAAACTTGGAAAACACTTAGAGTGGAGGGATCGGGATGAAACTTGGTAGGAAAAATAATCACGAGTCCTAGATACATGATTGACATAACCGGAACGGATCCGCTCTCTTTGGGGTAGTTGGGGGAGAGGTTAATTCTGAAAAATTAAAAAAATGAGGTATTTTTAACTGACGAACGGTGATCGGATCTCAATGAAATTTGATATTTAGAAGGATATCGTGTCTCAAAGCTCTTATTTTAAATCCTGACCGGCCCTGGTGACATTGGGGGAAGTTTGTGGTGGGGAAACCTAAAATCATGGAAAACGCTTAGATTGGAGGGATCGGGATGAAACTTGGTGGGAAAAATAAGCAGAAGTCTTACATACGTGATTTACATAATTGGAACGGATCCGCTCTATTGGGGGGGGGGGGGTTAATTCTGAAAAATAAGAAAAAATAACGTATTTTTAACTTACGAAGGAGTGATTGGATCTTTATGAAACTTCATATGTAGAAGAACCTCGTAACTCAGATCTCTTATTTTAAATCTCAACCGGATCAAGCGTAATTGGGGGGGGGGGCAGTTGGAGGGACCGGAAATCTTAGAAAATACTTAAAGCGGTGAGATCAGGATGGAACTGGATGGGAAGAATAGAAACCTGTCTAAGATACGTGACTGACATAACCGGAGTGGATCTGCTCTCTTTGGTGGAATTGGGGGGGGGGGGTAATTTTGAAAATTGAGGTATTTGTAACTTACGAAAGGGTGACCAGATCTTAATGAAATTTGATATTTAGAAGGATCTTGTGCTTTAAAGTTTTAATTTTAAATTTCGACCAGATCCTGTGACATTGGGGGGAGTTGGAGGGGGAAACCGGAATTCTTGGAAAACGTGAAAATTGGGGTATTTTTATCTTACGAATAGATGATCGGATCTTAATGAAATTTGATTTTTAGACGGAATTCATGTCTGGTCGGGAAAATCCCGACCAGATCTTTTAACATTGGGGGGAGTTGGAGGGGGAAATCTTGGAAAAACACTTGGAGTGGAGGAATCGGGATAAAACATGGTGGATAGAATAAACAAATGTCCTTGATACGTGATTGACAGAATCGTACTGGTTTCGCTCTCTTTGGGGGAGTTGGGGGGAGGGGTTCAATGCTTTAGCGAGTTTGGTGCTTCTGGACGTGCTAAGACGATGAAAATTGGAAGGCGTGTCAGGGAGCTGCACAATTTGACTTGATAAAGTCGTTTTCCCAGATTCGACCATCTGGGGGGCTAAAGGGAGAGGAAAAATTAGAAAAAATTAGGTATTTATAACTTACGAGTGGGTGATCGGATCTTAATGAATTTTGAAATTTAGAAGGACATCGTGACTCAGAGCTCTTATTTCAAATCCTGACCGGCATTAAGCCTCTTATTTTCCTTTTAAAATCAATCTATTGACTCATAGAATTTTGTTAGAGCTCATACCATATGATCTCTTGGCTCTTAGCTCTTCTGGCCTCGTCACAAGTGCCATATGAGCTCTTAGCTCTTGTTCAAATCTCAATGTGTCTTAACATGCGCTGTATTTGTGTCTGCAAATTTGAAGTGAATTAGAAACTGCACTCTATAGCTCTAGATTGACAAAATATATGTCAAAAGTATAAGGAGTATTTCAAAACATGGGGTTTAACAGAGTCTTCTATAATGTGTTTTCTCCTTCAGGCAAATATCTACCGCCTATCCTACCCTCACTCAAGGTAAATCCAGTCGTTCACCCTCGTCCACTTGAGGTAAATTCTTTCAAAAGAGCTTAATAATATAACTATGCCGCATAATAGTCGGACGGTTACTGAACACGTATCCTCAGAGGAGACAAAACTCATATTTATAGAATAGTATTACTCAATATAAATGAAGGTAAGAGAAGGGCCGGACCCTAGAAATTGAACCGGGTCAAGAAATGTCAAAACAAAACCGACAAATAAAACAGAAATGTCAAAACAATGGGGGAAAACATTAGAAACAATTATAGCAGAATTTTTAAACAGGAAGAGGAACTTTTGCAAATATTTCGATTCCAAGGGTTTTAAATTTATTTATTCCTAAAAAATTGGAATTCTTTTTCCCAGCATGTTTAACCAAAAAAAAAAATGTCCTTTTTCAGGTAACTTGGAAGGATTGAAAGGATTTTATCGGTATTGACTGGTTATAGGAGAATGTTTTGCTTTTCAAAACTGTAATTAATTTGGTTTCATTTTTAGATTATATTACTATTAACTTCGGAATTCGTGAAATGAGAATTCTCAAAATTAATAAATGATTATCTCCTCCCTCCCTCCCTGCCTTTCCTAGGCAAATAGAGATTAAATAAGGGCCCTAGTATTTTGATAAAGCAATGTATATTACTTCACTGGATGTCCTTCTTCAATCAGGTAATTTCAATCATATATGCTAGTGCTGCTGTAAGTACATAGTTTCCAACATAAATAATATTACTTCCCCAGTCGGTTAAAAGCTTTCTTAGAACAAAGATAGACATCTTCAATTTGATTAATTAGAAAAAAAATCCGAAAAAGAAGTTTTTTTAAGAAAAGTAATGGCCACATTAAACTTAAGATGAGTAGAAATATAAACCTACAATAACTCAAACTGAAAACGATTAGACATTACTATTAAGGAATAAATGAAACTCAAAAGCAACAGAAATTAAATAAAGAACCATAGCAAAAAAACATACAACAGGTACTAATATAAATGAAGTAAATAAAACTTAAAACGAGTAAAGTTTAAACTGAATAAGAAGAAGAAAAAGAAGTTTATTCAATACAATACAAAACGGAAATACAATACACTTATTCCCTCTTGAAAGGCTCGAGGGATCAAATCAAGCTTAATATGAACAAAAGTATTTTGCTATTATTGAAGTATAATTGCAACCCAAAACGAACAAAACAAACAATCATAGCAAACAAAGATACAATAGGTGCTAAAATCAATGAAGTAAATAAATCTGAAGAACGAATGAAATTTAAGTTGAAAATTCAAATCGAGCTTGAAACGAACAAAAATCACTACAGACAAGCCTCCTTCTCTCACTGTAAAGGTCTAAAACCTACTGCGTCATTGGCGCTTTACTGAAAACTGCATGTGTCTTGAATAGTCTTGGAAATTACTAAAAAAAATAAAACTGAATGTTTGATTTAATGCTTTGAATGCTTTTTAATTGTAATCTTTCAACAATTAAATGTTTTAATTGTTGAAAGATCATCAGTTCAAGATTTTATTTCACTATAATTTTATTTTTCAATGCTGTAATAGCTAGAAAAGAAAATATTTGTCATATAATTCGTTTTTAGTGAAGCATCAATGATGCAGTAGGCTTAGGCTTTTACAGTTAGGGAAGGGAGGCAGTACCCAACTCTTGTTTGTAGTTAAGCTGTATGTTTCTTGAATAGTATTGGAAAAAACTAATAAAATTAAACTGAATATTTGATATATAATTATATTAATTGCTGAAAGCTCATCAGTTCAAGATTTAATTTTACTGTAATTTGTATGTTTATTTTCAATTTTGTAAAAAGCACAAAAGAAAATATTTGTAATAGAGTTTGTTGAGTCATTGAGGGGGGAGGGGGCAGGGGCTAGCTCCCATGATTTTTTCGGGGGAGGGGTATCGGCTATGAAAGACAAAGAGTCACCTCACATAATTTTTTGTGCAAAATATTGTTAATAAATTTTTTTATTTTTTGGGGAGAGGGGAGGTCGGCCATGGATGGCCAGGGTTGAGTTGTGATACTTTTTGGAATGAAATATCTTTAAGAAGTCTGGGTTTCGGCCATGCAGAGAAGGCAAGGGGCCAGGTTCCCTAAGTTTTGAAATAAAATAGCGTTCATAAGTTTTTTGAGTAGGGTTGGGGTTGGACTTGAACCTTGAACTATTTTTAAAATCCTTGCATAAGAAAATTGTGTGCCCACAGGATATACAAAACTTGCCCCCGGGCTCTGAGGTCTTGTGTTGACCCTGAGGTTTTTTTTTTTTTTTTTTTTTTTTTTTTTTTTTTTTTTTTTTTTTTTTTTTTTTTTTTTTTTTTTTTTTTTACAAAAGAACGAAGATATGACAAATTCCCGATTTAATAACATAAGCTACCACTGTGTTATAGAAAAATGCAGTTTTTCGTAAACAAATTTATTTAAAGTTTTTTTTTTAATTACAAAAGGCATTTAACCCCATCAATTTCCTTTAAAATGGGCCAATATCCAGTACCAAGCTATCTGAGGAGAAAAAATAATGCCGTATTCAGAATATCGTGGTTTCAACCACTTTTCTTGATTTTCAAGCCAATGTTTTTCCCTTGTTGTTCAAGCCAAGGGACGGTAAGCATCCTATATAGGGGTTTTGGACAAGGCGGTTCTAATGCTGTACTTTTTGTGTTGATCTTTCTCTATTTTTATGAGTTATGGGCTATTATATTCCTTATTATGAGACGTGATCGTCTCCTACTAGGTATCTAGGTACCGCTGCAACCCGGAAAATGGCACTAGAGCTCCCAATTTCCAATCGAACGAGCCCCATCTGGAGTCTACACGACCACCTCTTCCATATGAACTATAGACCTTTACTATAGTCAAAGCTATAGCGTTGCCTCGGAAAAAAAGGAAACTAGAGCTTTCAATTTCTAGTCATTTGAGTCCCCTATACTTCTGAGTTTATACTTCTGAGGGGGGAGGGGTATGTTGGACCCAAGTAGTGTGTCATCTGATGGTTGGACTATTTCAAACTTAATGGCTATCTCAAAATTTTGATTGGATGTATTTTGGGAAAATAGGGTGGTGGGGGATGCCCTCCGATCATGTTTGAAGACTCTTAGACAGGTGACTAGAACTCTCAATTTCCAATCAAATGAGCCATCTCTGAAGTTTTCATGACCACCCCTTACATAAAACCCTGTATGTCCCCGGGCATAACTTACAACAATTGCCCCCAGGCCCTGGATAGTTGTGTCGAACCCGGAGTTTTTGTTATTTGATCTAAAAACTATTTTGAAAAAAATAGCTATATCAAAATTTTGCTCGGATTTGGAGAAAAGGGCTTGGGGGGGGCTAGTTGTTTTCTGATCACTTTTGCCTCTAATAAGGGCACTAAAAATCCAATATACAGTTGAATGAGCCCCCACCAAAGTCTGTACAACTGTCCCTTCCATAGAAACCGTATGTGCCCCTGGGGCATAATTTACAAGGCTTGCCCCCGGGTTCTGGTGTGCTTTGCTATCCCTGGAGTTTTGTTACATGATCTTTGGTCTATTTTGTACGACATGGTATTGAAAATATTCGATCGGATATATTTGGGTAAAATCAGGTTGGGGGGGGGGCTAGGTGCCATCGGATAGCTTTTGACTCCTAAAAAGGAAATTCGAACTTTCAGTTTCTAATCACTTAAGTCACCTCCGAAGTTTATACAACTTCCTCTTTCAGAAAAAACTATATGCCCCCGGAACATAAGTTACAACCCTTCCCCAGATATATGTTGACCCCGAGGTTTTGTTATTTGATCGTTGGACTATTTCAAACAAACTGTCAATCTCAAAATTTTGATCTGATGCATTTGGAGAATAGGAGGTGTGGGGTAGATGCTCTCCGATTATTTTTGACTCATAAAAAGACTACTAGAACTTTCAATTTCCAATTTTCAGTTTTGTTATCTGACTTTTGAACTATTTTTAACAAAATCGCTATGTCCAAATTTTTATCGGATTGGTTTAGGGAAAAAGAGCGTGCGGGGGGTCTAGTTGCCTTCCGATCTCTTTTAACTCTTAAAAAGTGAACTAGAATTTTCAATTTCCAATCAAATGAGCCCCCTCTAAAGTTTATACGAGCACCCTTTCCATAAGAACCATGTATGCCCCCAGGAAATAACGTAAAACGCTTGCCCCGGGTTCATAGGGGGCCGTGTCGACCGCGGAGTTTTTGTTTTCTGATTTTTTATAATTTTTTAATTGAATGGCTGTCTCGAAATTTTATCAGATGCATTGGGAAAAAAGTTTGGGGATAGAGGGTGGGGGCGGGACAGGTTTTACGGAAATAACGTAAAACGCTTGCCCCGGGTTCATAGGGGGCCGTGTCGACCGCAGAGTTTTTGTTTTCTGATTTTTTATAATTTTTTAATTGAATGGCTGTCTCGAAATTTTATCAGATGCATTGGGAAAGAAGTTTGGGGATAGAGGGTGCCCTCCGTTCAATTTCGGCTCTTAAAAAGGGCACTAGAACCGATTTCCTATTTCCAATTGAATGAACCCCCCCCCCGAAGTTTATGCGACCACTCCTTCAATATGAAGTGCCTGTGAGAAAAAATAAATAAATATAATATCGGAGCCTTATGGCCTTTACTATAGGCAACGCTATAGTGTTGCCTGTCTCTGAAAAAAACAAATTAAAAGATAATTAAAGCGTAAATCGTAAGATAATTTAAGGGCCTAAATAAATAGAAAATAACGAGCTGAAACTTTTCTTTTCCTTTTTGTGACGAAATTTTCATTAAAGCGGCCGCTGATCAAGAACTGACTTTACACAGGGCACGTTTGCTAAATGTGCTAGGATCAGTGATTTTTTTTTTTTTTCGGTTCAGTTGTCTTATTTCAAGAATTGTGTAATTTCAGGGACTATCAGTCGATCACCTCATTATGGTCCTATCCGAATAGCTACTGACGAAGGTCTTGGATTCTCTGCAGCACTTGCTGCATTAAGCATGAAGGCTAATGTCTCTGAAGCGGATCACCCGCTACTCTGTGAAGGGACGCGTCGTCAAAGGTAAGACCGTCTCCATATAAAGTGGCTTTGTTTGAGTTTAGCATATTTCAAAGGCTATTGGATCCAAAGCGGATGCGTCACGCTATTGCGTGAACGGATGCGTCATCAAAAATAAGACCATCTTCAAAAAAAAGCGCCTTTGTCTGATTTCATTACAGTTCAGATCGGATTAGTTATTATAAGATTTGATATTTTTTTATTGAAGTTTTTGATTTTGAAGCCTAATTTTTACTTCAAAACCTAGTTTTATATTTAAAAAAATTATTTTTCAGTTTAATTACCAAGTTTACTGATCATATTCACCATTAGTCTGAAAATTTTTTTTAACGTATTTCAAAATTTATTGAGTTGACAAAGCGACCTTAAAATTAAGTGCAGTGGGAATTACAAGAGAAAAAGAAAATACAACTTGTTCAGGCTCCGCTTTTGTTCTGAACCGAGAGATTTTTTTTTTTTTTTTTTTTTTTTTTTTTTTTTTTTTTTTTTTTTTTTTTTTTTTTTTTTTTTTTTTTTTTTTTTTTTTTTTTTTTTTTTTTTTGACGATATCAATAAGAAAATATCGATTTTTTTGGGGGGGGGGGATATTCAAACGTCTTGATTGTCGTTCATGGAGACCTTTTTAAAGAGCATTCTTCTTTTGTCTTCTTTCTTCTTCTTCTTTTTTCTCTTCCATATTAGTTAGATTCAATTTTCAAAGTATCTTTATTCTAAAAGGTAAAATTAAAGTAATTTTAATGTACCAAGTTTCTAATTTAAAAAAAGTGATAGATAAATAGAACTGAATCTCATTGATAGCAAACTTTTGGTTTATATTAAAACTCCAGGGGGGGAAGGAGGGCAAAAAAACAATATGGCAAAACTGTAGCAAAGAACATAAATCTAGGGCAACCCCATCCTCCCTCTTCTTCCTTCCTCCTTCCCTCCTCCGTCCACTTCTTGGCTGAAGGGCCTTGAAACGGAGATCTGCAGCACCAGTAAGGACGGTGAAGCCCTTGTCCTTGAAGGACTCATGAAATCCTTTTTTCTTACCTTTATCTAGTAAGACAACTATAAAAAAGAAAAAATGAAAAATGTTCAAAAAAATTCCTTTGGATTTGTTTACGCTTACTACGTGGAATAAAAACAAAAAATCAGCAAAATCAGAAGAAAAACATGCGCTTTATGCTCCATTCAAATGACCTTGGAGGGTGTGGTTATTGGGGAAAATTTTATTTTTTTTGTACCCTTGCAAGAGTAATTAAAAATTTTGAAATGTTTCATTTTACAAAGATCATTTTATCAAGACAGTATGCATGATTTGAGCCTTATAGAAGACATCTGACTAAGTCTGTGTTTAACATTTCTAGAGGTAATAATGTCAAAGTGTACAACTAACTGAATCACTACGAGAATACTCTCTAAGAAAAAGAATTAATGTTACAGTAATGGTGGAACGATATAAAGACGTTATATTTTAGATTTGAAAAGCCAATGGCAGTGAAAATGAGATTTGATTATTTTAATGGGTTGAATGAAAACTTACACAATCACATATGTCTTTAAAAATTACATAAAATTCGAATTCATATTTTTGTAAGAAAAAAAAAACCATATCACCGTATACACATAAACGTCATACATAAAATCGCTAGACTTTATTTATTTTCTGGTTGATTTAGCGATTTTCATCAAGAATCTAGTGATTTATGGATGAATGTTTGATAATGATTTACTTTGGCCTTTTTTGGTGTTTCTTCTTTCCCTGTTTTTTTTTTTTTTTTTTTTTTTTTCGTGTTTAAGATCACCCTATTTGCATAGCTAAAGCTCGTTTCTGACTGGAGCAAATTCGAACTCGCCGGGTGAGTTTTACGACGCTCAGCGAAGTTAAATGTTTGTATATGGGTGAATGCTAGGTTTTGTTTCGATCCATTTGTTTTTTCTTTGTTGTTATTTTTCCTGTATTTAAGGTCGCTTTGTGAAAAACAGTTTCATTTAAATGTCCAAGGTTTTAACTAAATTTTTACAGATGAAGCTAGTTTCTGACTGAAAGAGAATTACCTTGGCCAGGTGGTTTTATTCCGCCCAATGAAAGAAAAACAATGTTGGCTTTGGATGAATGTTTAGATAGGTATTATTTCAGACTTGAATCGAAGAATTAGTTTACCCGGTCAGCAAAGTATAGGCTATTTGAAGTAAAACAAAGAAAAAGAAATCCAGTTTATATAACTGTAAAATATACTAATAGAAATTGGTGAAAATGTTGTTTTTTTTATCAAAAGGCTTATTGATAACAAAACCATGTAAACATTTTAATTACAACAGATAATAAACTGCAAAACATGTAAATTAGTATATTTTTTTTTCATGGATGTTCAAACATGTCTTCCTTTATCGAGACTCTCAAGGAAGACTTATCGAATGTTTGTTTGGGCATTCCACACCAGCCAGGATTCACGTTGCAAGACTTCACACTCTAGCCGCTATTTGTAATTCGGAATCTCTGCAATCTAGGATGCAAACTCCGTGCACGCTAGACTTGGCTGTTCGTGATTGATGAAACGTACTGCTTTATCAAAAACTTAGCGTTAAAACCTGGCAAAATCTGGTAAACAGTGTGGACGTCAAAAGGCAGATTTTTTATGTTGAAAAATGTTAACAATTAGCGTTTTAGCATTCAGCACTTACATAGCTTATCGTAATGAAGGTTCAAATATTCAATTTTAGCGCAATTTTGTAATTTTATGCAACTTTAACTTTTAAAATGTCGTTTGTACACAGTAAAGGTAATATACTGTAGCGAGAAGTCCTATACTCTACATTGAATGTTTTTGATACAGAGCTAAATCCACACAAGCTTCATGATCTTGCCTTCGCGCACGCACAACGACAAATATTTCCTATGGAAAACCAAGAAGCAACTAAAAGTATGGCTTTGACGGTTTGTGAGACTTCCCAACTTGCGCTCTATGAATCGTTTATTATGTTTGGGTAAAAATGCTTTTATATTATGCCCTAAAAAAAAAAAGTTGTATCTCTAATCGTGAGATTGCGGGTAGTATACCCAGAAAATATAAAATCAGCATTGCATAGTGCAAAATTTCACTGCATAATGAGAAATTGGCTGGTAGAGATTCCACGTAAAATTTGAGATAAAGAAAGAAAATGAAGGAAAAATGTCTGTTGGAAATCCGCACATCAAATCATATCAATTTCTTTCTCGTTTTTTCTTCCTTCCTACTTCCCTACAAAGGAGGATGTCATCGCTGAATATCGTTATTCTTGCTACGTGTTTTAATTTTATTCTTTTAACAGGGGAGATTTGGCAATCCTGCTTATTTGTCACTACCGAGATGATCCGGAGAAGCTCGCCCGCATAATGGATGTTGTTTTGGACTCGAGTGTTCACAAGCTTTTTCCGACTTCTCTTCCATCTTGTTTCTACAGCAATGGTCCTATCAACGGTCGTCTAACAACAACATCTCAAAGATCCAACCAGAGATCGAGGAATCGGAATCCCCCTACGGCGGAATTGTCAGCGCTAAATTTGAATAACACTGGAGATGGCCCTCTTCCAGTTGTCAGTGTTGTAGATGGTGTTTCAGAGCCGGGATGTAGTACATGGAGAGGTGGACCTGGTTCTGACTCAGGTAAGAATTTGTTTGTGTATATGGCAAGTTGGCTGCAGGCTTGGCAAGTTGAGAAGTGCCCATCTGGTCATAATGCTTACAAATATGCCATCCCAGCTAATGGGGTCAGCCAACTCGAAAGGTCCTGGAAGGATGTATTTGTTTCTCCTAGGTCATTTTGGAAAAGCTGGTACCTGTCTTGGCAGTTTTTTCATTACATTTAAATTGCTCAGCTAATTTATTGGATCTATATAAGGAAGAAACTGGGGTATTACTAACCAACAGTTCTCTATTTAGAGATCTGGAGCTAATTGTGGAATAGCAGTGAAAATCACTCATTCAGAATTCTAATATTTTTTCTTCTTTTTTTTCATCTTGTAACATCTTATACTTTTTCTCATCTTATTTTTCTCCATTAAAACAACAAGATTCTTCTTATTAGTTGATTCTTCTGTTTCTTTTTAGTAGCTGTATAATGAAAATGAAGAACAAAGACCGCGTGGAAGTGTGCGTGGATTCCCTGACAGGGATTTTTGTCCTTCCCTGTCTGGCTTCCCTGTTGGACATATACTTAAGGGAAACAAACAATACGAAAATGATTTTTTTTTTCTTTGAGTTTCAGTAAAGTACCTGATATCAAAAGGTAGCTGCTCTTTAAAAATACGGACCTGACGAATCGATAGCCTATATTTTTTCCATTTTGTCTCTTTTTACTTATATTGTTATTGAAGCTCTCGGCTAATTGGCGAAAAAGAAAACCTAATTCTACTTCACGAAGCAATCAAACTATTGTTGAAATCAGAATCAGACAAGGAACTTTATCTATATAATTGAAGGTCCCAAAGTAAGGCCTTTAAATACAACATAAGTTACCACAAATAATGAGAGGTGTTGCATCCTAGGCCGTATCCAGGGGGGTGAGGGGGTTTGAACCCCCTCTCCCCGAAATATTGGTCCTACTCGCGAAAACGTAGCAAAAATGAATACAAACGAATTTTTGATGCGTTTTTGAAGTTTTTCTTTGAAATCCCCCCCCCATCGAAAAACAAATTCCGGATACGACCCTGGTTGCCTCCCATCGGTTGTTCCGAAAGTCTAGTTTGTTTTTACTTTACCAAATAAAAATAAATTTTGTATAGTGTTCGTCCTTTTCATGAAAAAGTTGAATGCTGCTCAAACTTCCAAAAAATCTCTTTTTGACGGCAGAGTAACTACCAACATAGTTTTATAATCTATAGCCTTCCACCCCCGCCCCCAAATATTTTGGCTAGTAACGCCCCATAGCACCAGAGCAAGAAAACCTTCTGTCTTGTGAATCATACAGACATTTATACGCTTAAAAAAAAAAAAAAAAAAAAAAAATGGAAGAAAAGAGAAAAGATTTAGGACAAGTTTTCGAGAAAGGACGCTTTCATACCTTAAAAGTATTCTGGCTAGTGACGCCCCAGAATATTAGAGCAGGAAAAGACTAATGTGTGTTACTAATTGTTCAAACGTTCATACGCTTTTAGAAAAGAGGTTATGAAATTTGTATTAGGAATGTGCAAATAATGTGTTAGTATCTAATATGGATGGACATAATTTTGTCATTTTGATGGCGTGGGGGAGGGGGGTCCACGCCCTGGGTGCTTTGGGGTATGGGACGCCCTTCGGGTGAAAGGTTGCTTTTCGGAGGGCTTCTCCCAGAATGCGTGTTCTTAAACTGTCTAAGCGTGTTCTGAAAACTTATTTTTGTAAATTATTTTATAATGGTTACCGAACTCAAAACCACAAAAAAGCAAAGTTGGTGGGAGCCAACCCTAAGTCTTCAACAGCACATTTTTTTTAAGCGGTAACGAAGAAAAGTTACTATTTAGTGAAGAAGGAACCCGGTTAATTTCAAAAACATTACATAATCTATAACTAACAATGCGCACACATCAAACAAACATAAAATTAAGTTGGCAGTCCTGTGTCCACGCTGTCTGGTGGTGGAGTCTCACCGACAGATTCTCAGCGGTCGACTTGCATGGCCCTTATCTATTTTTGTACACTGCCCTTACCCTATCAAACTTTAAACAAAACTAGCGCTGTGTAATTTTTACCGTGTCGACGTTCATTCACTAAGTTAATTTAAAATTTACCTCTTAACCTAGTCCAATTGTAGGTTTTGGAAAAAAAACTGGCAACACATAAACCAATTTCTCACAAATTAATATTTTTAGGTTTACCTAGTAAATTATAATATTTTCCAAATTATTTGGAGGGCGAGTAACTATCCCCAAATGAGACCTATGCTAATATGCAATAAGCTTTCATTGCGAAGCTTTTTGAATCATGGTTAAAGCATACATCTCAATTTTTTTTTTTTTTTCAAATATGCTACTTATTTTTTTTTCTGATAGGCTACTTAATCTAAAATCTTTGTATGTGATTTTTTTCTAAAACAAAACCCATGTGCCATCCCTCTGGATTATGAGCTAGAAATTGAATTTACATCATTAGTTTTACAAAATAAAATAAAAATAATTTTGGCTAGATTTTAGGTCGTTTTTCCCCACTGTTTAAAGACGGCTAGATATTACTGCAAACTTATTATGACAAAATTTTCCTGACTTTTAAACGTCTGGTGTATTTCTTCGATTTTTGATTTATCCTCGTTGTCATGTCTAAAGGTTGAACCTAAAGATTACTTAAATTACCTTTAGGTTACCGTACCTAAAGGTAACTTTAAGAAAATGAATTGCTGTTCTTTTTTAATTGTTAAGAGATGCGCCTTGTTTTATGGGTTAATTGAAATATAATATTGCCTTTGATATTTATGTTTTCTTTGTTCTTTTTAAGGTAATAATCTTCTCACTTCTGAATTAATTGCCAAAACCGTTGGCTAAGCTGTTCTCAAAGGATTAATGTGGCAACGTATGCTTAATCACACTTTAATCCTCCTAATATACCTGACCCTGCTAATCCTCCTAATATACTTGACCCTGCTAATTCTCCCTTTGAAAAATCCTCCTGATCTACTTTGCTCTGCTGACCCTCCCTTTGAGAAATTCTCCTAATCTAGGTTGCCCTTGTTATCCTCCCTTCGAGCAATCCTCCTGAATTATCTTGCCCTGCTAATCCCCCTTCGGGAGATCCTCCTGATTTCTGTTGTCCTGCTAATATTCCCTTAGAGACGTCCGCCTGATGCACATTGGCCTGCTGATCTTTACTCCTTGATATCCTCCTGATCTATCTTACCCTGCTGATCCTCCCTTTGAGAGATCCTCTTTATCTACATTGCCCTGCGAATCCTCCCATCGAGAGTTCCTACTATCTACATTGGCATGATGATCCTCCCTTCAAGAGATCCTACTAATCTACATCGCTCTGCTGATCCTCCCTTCGAGAGATCCTCCTTATCTACATTGCCCTGCTGATCTTCCCTTCGAGAACAGTGTATCAAATGAGGGTTGGTTGTTATCTCGGAAGTTTTAAAATGGATGCTCTTTTGGCCTGGCCTGACGGTATGTTGAATTTGCATTTCAAACTAGAATATTTTATTCACAATTTCCAGGTTCTTCAGGCTCTTCAAGTGAAGGTTTGCAGCCCAATAATTTAACGGCACTAGTTAGTGTACCCCCACCCGCAATTGTTCCATCAAAGCCACTGATGATTGAGCAAGTTACGCCTCCTAAATCCACAGGGAAAGGCAATAGGTAAGTTCTTGCTTTTTCACTTTTTGACTGATATTAAATTAAATACTCATTGTGTCTCATCTAATTGTCGACTTTTGGGTATCAGAGATACATATTTAATATTTTCCAAAAATAGTCCAGAAAAAAGTAATTGAATTTTAGCGTTCATCTCTAGCAAAAAAATGGAAGTTATAATATTGGTATCATTTGAATTAGACAAGACTACTCTACAACACAATCACAAATGAGTTAATTACTAAAAATAATGACTCATAATCACATAAATGACAAAAAAAAATACTCATAAATGACTAAAATGTGGTGAGGTGAACTCAATGTTTTTCTTTTTTTTTCATCAAAAAATTATTGTACATCAGAAATTCAGTTGAGCGCTCAAAAAGTTGGTCTAGAAAGGCATATTATGAATATCAACTCTTTTGGCTCTCGACTATTCCTGGTCTATTCATGCCTCAAGTTCCCTGCAGTATCCCTGCTACAGCTTATATCGGAAAATTTAGTTGTGCTCTAAAAAAGTTGGTCTAGAGAGGCATAATATGAATATCAACTCTTTTGGCTCTCGACTATTCCTGGTCTCTTCATGCCTCAAGTTCCCTGCAGTATCCCTGCTATAGCTTATATCGGAAAATTCAGTTGAGCGCTCAAAAAGTTGGTCTAGAAAGGCATATTATGAATATCAACTCTTTTGGCTCTCGACTATTCATGGTCTCTTCATGCCTCAAGTTCCCTGCAGTATCCCTGCTACAGCTTATATCGGAAAATTTAGTTGAGAGCTAAAAAAGTTGGTCTAGAGAGGCATTATATGAATATCAACTCTTTTGGCTCTCGACTATTCCTGGTCTCTTCATGCCTCATTTCCCTGCAGTATCCCTGCTACAACTTATAACGAAATTTAGTTGAGCGCTCAAAAAGTTGGCCCAGGAAAGCATATTATGAATATCTACTCTTTTGGCTCTCGACTAATCCTGGTCTCTCCATGCCTCATTTCCCTGCAGTATACCTGCTACAGCTTATATCGGAAAATTTAGTTGAGAGCTAAAAAAGTTGGTCTAGAGAGGCATATTATGAATATCAACTCTTTTGGCTCTCGACTATTCCTGGTCTCTTCATGCCTCAAGTTCCCTGCAGTATCCCTGCTACAGCTTATATCGGAAAATTCAGTTGAGCGCTCAAAATATTGGTCTAGAAAGGCATATTATGAATATCAGCTCTTTTGGCTCTTGACTATTCCTGGTCTCTTCATGCCTCAAGTTCCCTGCAGTATCCCTGCTACAGCTTATATCGGAAAATTTAGTTGAGAGCTAAAAAAGTTGGTCTAGAGAGGCATATTATGAATATCAACTCTTTTGGCTCTCGACTATTCCTGGTCTCTTCATGCCTCAAGTTCCCTGCAGTATCCCTGCTACAGCTTATATCGGAAAATTCAGTTGAGCGCTCAAAAAGTTGGTCTAGAAAGGCATATTATGAATATCAACTCTTTTGGCTCTCGACTATTCCTGGTCTCTTCATGCCTCAAGTTCCCTGCAGTATCCCTGCTACAGCTTAAATCGGAAAATTTATTCGAGAGCTAAAAAAGTTGGTCTAGAGAGGCATATTATGAATATCAACTCTTTTGGCTCTCGACTATTCCTGGTCTCTTCATGCCTCATTTCCCTGCAGTATCCCTGCTACAACTTATAACGAAATTTAGTTGAGCGCTCAAAAAGTTGGCCTAGGAAAGCATATTATGAATATCAACTCTTTTGGCTCTCGACTATTCCTGGTCTCTTCATGCCTCAAGTTCCCTGCAGTATCCCTGCTACAGCTTATATCGGAAAATTTAGTTGAGAGCTAAAAAAGTTGGTCTAGAGAGGCATATTATGAATATCAACTCTTTTGGCTCTCGACTATTCCTGGTCTCTTCATGGCTCATTTCCCTGCAGTATCCCTGCTACAACTTATAACGAAATTTAGTTGAGCGCTCAAAAAGTTGGCCTAGGAAAGCATATTATGAATATCAACTATTTTGACTCTCGACTAATCCTGATCTCTTCATGCCTCATCTCCCTGCAGTATCCCTGCTACAACTTATAACGAAATTTAGTTGAGCGCTCAAAAAGTTGGCCTAGGAAAGCATATTATGAATATCAACTATTTTGACTCTCGACTAATCCTGGTCTCTCCATGCCTCATTTCCCTGCAGTATCCCTGCTACAACTTATAACGAAATTTAGTTGAGCGCTCAAAAAGTTGGCCTAGGAAAGCATATTATGAATATCAACTGTTTTGACTCTCGACTAATCCTGGTCTCTCCATGCCTCATATCCCTGTAGTATACCTGCTACAGCTTATATCGAACTCTAGTTTCCGTATTACCAAGCTGAAATAAAACCCACTGTCCCACCACAGGCTTACGGGATCACCTTTTCGCTGTGTTGTGACAGCTAACAGTTCCCCCTCTGAATGTGGAACGTGCTCTTTAAATCCTTCGTGCACACTATTTTCCATTCGATTCATTGTTACTGCGCTGTTATTTCTTATATTTGATGTCGAAATCTTCCACTCCCTTCGTTGTTTTCCTGTATGTCCCTATATTCCCTCAGAACGTCCTATATCCCCTCATATCCCTTTACCCCCTCAGAACGTCCCTTGTAGTTTCCTTCTCTTTTATTTTACTTGTGGGGGTGTTTTATGAATGAGTGCCTCATCTCGCAATTCTGCTAAATAGCAAGTACCGAGGAAAAGGATTTACGTAGAACATTAGGTAGGAACGTTAGGAACATTACGTAGAATCTTCAGGGAAGAAGAAGACTGGGGCTTTTTAGGGTACAATTAATAGAGGCAAGAACAGATGGTCCAAAGATGGATGTCTCAGCTGTTGCTACAAAGAAATGAATGAAATTCATAAGTTATTTCCTTTTACCCTAGCAGTTTCTGTCTTTGAAACAATTTCGCGGCTACATAGGATTGACAAAGAGAATATGGCTGACATGCAAGCAGTGGTTTGGAGAGAGTATTTCAGTCTTATATCAATAAGATAGATTGAAAATGTTTTTATGGTATTATTTTAAGGTCTTATTTTATTTTCAAATCGAAAGTCAGTGTTGTCAAAGAAATGTTTGACTTCAATATTATGTTGTGTTCGTACTTCACAAGAAGAAATCAAAACAGCGAGATAGGCTGCGCATCCTCGTTATGTTGTATAATGCAAAATTTCAGGCAATCTTAATAGTTACCAACACCGTGTCTTTAAGCAGAATTAAACAGCTTCAAATTTTGTTCCTCGAGATTAAACTTCTTTTTCGATAGCAATGTTTCGAGCATGTCTATTTTCGATAAAATCTTTTGGAACATGAAATCTAGGAACACGAACATATTTATAGAACATGAACATGAGGAGCAGGCAAAAGCTGGCAAATCTCTATTCAAGCAGAAGCCCGTTGCCTGAGGTGGTACGGCCACCTACTCCGCCTCCCACCTAACACCCCTGCAAAGATCGCCACGGATTTCAACTCCTCAGAAAATGACTGGTGTTTCCTAGAGGGAGATGACGCACCAGGTTAGCTGATGAATAGACCAATGATTCCTCAGCCCAAATGAGGCCCCATCACTAGCCCGGGGCAAGACCACCTGGAGAAGACTGACAGAGCTGTCAGCTAGTTCCCTCTACGCTGGCGAACCTGCTGAGCAAGAGCGTTAAGTCAAGTCAAGAACACGAGGAGATTGAACTTATGAATACTGTACGTCTTCCTCAACCTTGCGGTCGATGAGGATTAATAGGTTGACTGAGGATGGGGGAGTGATAAGGACATGTGTTGTCCTCAGTGTTTCACCATATAGTGCCTAATTGTACCTTCATGCAATTAACTTCGTGTAATATCTGTTCATAGATATTACATAGATAGATTACATATCACATAGATATTACATGTATTGATGTTTTATATAATGATGAAGCGAGGAAGGGGGGGGGGGTGAATTGGACGCAGAAATTAAAAAGAAAAAGAGGGTTGATATTCATGATCCAGTTCCCAGGCTTGTGTTCTACTGACTTTCTATATGTGTAAGTTAAGTTGCCATCATTTGATGTCTGTTTAATCATATAGAGGAAAAGACGATAAACGCCTAATGTTGCCCTATCGGGTTTTAGTCTATTTTTACGGGTTTCTGCTACTTCTTTTCTCATAATTATTTGGTGTGTTAAAGTGTTCCGATTATAGTTAGTCTCTAAAGCAGCTGCTTTAGATTTTGGAGTCTAAAGACTCCAAAAACTTCAATTGCTAATCGCTAAATTCAGATTCCTGTTCTTAATGCCAGTTTGACCCTAAATATTACTTGGGTTTGTATTTTGCAACCAAAAAGTAAAATTGTGATTGGACAAACATCGAAACGTCGTCATTAGAGCTGACATTATCTGACTCCTCTTTGACACCTTGCCAAAACATATTCATAGTCATTTAGAACCGATGCCATGCGGTTCTGCCCCAACACTGCAAGAAAGATGTCTTTTGTTCTTAAAAAATTGTTTGTTATAAGCTCAGATCGTTCTGATCTAATATGTTTTCAATTTTTTTTCATTTTTCGCTAAACTATTCAAATAGTTTTTGTTTAATAAATTTCTTAAAGGATAAAAGATTTTCATGTTACGAAATACGTCTTTTTGATTGGTTTACTGAAATAAAATAGTGCTTCTGATATGTGATTTATGGTAAGAATCTTTATTTTCGGGGGGGGGGGGGTAGGAATAAATTTCTTTCTACGTATATAAAGAAGTAAAGTTTGTAAAATTGTTAAGTAGATATTCCTGTTCAGTGCTGATTAGCACAAAAATCTATTGTTTTTAGTCTATTGTTTTTAGAAAACTTTAAGAAAGTTTTTTTTTTCTAATGTTAAGAGATACGTCTTTTTGATTGGTTAATTGAAATATAATAATGCTTCTGATATGTGCTTTTATGGTAAGAATCTTTATTTTTCGGTGGGGAGAGGGGTAGGAATAAATTTCTTTCTAGGCATATAAAGGAGTAAACTGTGCAAAAATTGCAGATTACTGCGGTGATCTGGTTCTAGTTTGGTAGATAGTTCATAAAAACATATACTCAAGTTCTTCTGTAACTTATACTTAACATAACATATAACATAAACATATACTTTTGTACCAATTGTATCCTCACTCCAAAGCTTTTATTGAATTCTAAAACATTCCTGTCAAACGTATGACCTAGATTTGGTACCTCAGTCCCAGAGGTATAATTCGTAATTTGACTTGGATAAAAAAAAAATGTCAAAGTTATTTGGAAAACGAGTTGTTATAGAACAAGTCAGGTGAAATTTTTGACAAATTCAAAAATTGGTCACCCAATTTCACTTTGCATGGCTCCTCTCTTAACTGGTGCAGTTCTCTCCAGTTGTCTTGCCATTTCTTGTTGCCTAAGAGGGATTTTAAAATGGATTCATAGCTTAGCATACATACCCCCTTGTTATGTGATGATAGCCAGATTAATAAATAAATATTTAAATATTTATAAATTAATTATAATTTATAAATATATATTTAATTATAATTATAAATTAATATTTAAATATTTAATAAATATTAAATATAAATATTGTTATGTAATGATAGCCAGATAAATAATGCTTGTGGTTTTTTACCAAAAGCAATTTTAATATACAGGAATGGGTGCATAATTTCTTTGAGTTTCTACTTTTCCTATCATACTCGTGGGGATGACATTTACTTTCGTGTCACTATTTAGTGAGGCCGTAGTTTATATACTTCGTTCATGTATACAAAACAATAATCAAATTAACTAAATTGGAGGAAGGAGGGAATAGAAAGGAGGAATGCTAGAAGCAAACTAGTCTTTAACATTTTTTTTAAAATTCTCCCTTTAGAATCTATTTGCGCTAAAGTTTGACTCTTTCTCACAACTCTACTTTTTAAAACAATAAAAAACTTTAGCGTAAAGAGCAAGGCGTCAAGGAGGGGACAACCCCTTTCATATACGGAATTTTTTCTGTTCGTTTTAAGTTTTAATGTTGCCCCTTACATTCAGTTGAAAAAAACTTGTTTTTTTTTATTTAATTTCTGAACGTTTTTGAATTAATGCATATTTTGACTTTGGCCCGTACATGAATAATTAAAACGAAATTTGTATATTAATATTTTTTGGCTAAATGGCTTTCTCATAGTTTTGATAGGACGATTTTGGTAAAAAAAGGGGGTGGGGGAGGAGGCCTACCTGCCCTTCAATTTTTGGTTATTTAAAAAGGCAACTAGAGCTTTTTATTTTTCAACGAACGTTTTTATTAGTAATAAATATACGTAATTTACGTATCGAACTTCAATATTTGTATATTTTTACTATGTATATGAGTGGGTTCGCCCCCTCGTCGATACCTCGCTCTTTACACTAAAGCTTGAATTTTGTCCCAATTCTTTAAGAATGACCCCTAAATCACAAAAGCCATAGAATAAATAGTTGAAAATACTTTAGCGTAAAGAGTAAGATATTAAGTTGGAGACGAACCCCCATATATATGTAATAATTTCTATTCTTTTTAAGCTTTAATGCTGCTCCATACTCCCAGTTGAAAAAACTTTTTATATATTTATTTTCTCTTTTTTTTATTAAAATAATGCTAAAAAAAAATGCTGCGTCACTTCATGGAAACTCTCTTCCCTTATGATAAATTCCTCCATGGAAAGATCCTCCCACGTAAGCCCCTCCCCTCGACCCCCTCCCCCCGCACCGCGGGAAAGTCCCCCCCCCCCCCTACACTTCCCAATAACCATCACCATATGTAAATAATGGTCAAAGTTTGTAACTTGCAGCCCCTCCCCTGGGGACTGTGGGTGATTAAGTCGTCCCCAAAGACATAGTTATTAGGTGTTTTTATTTTGCTGAACGCAATGGCTATCTCAAAATTTAGATCTGGTGACTTTTGGAAAAAATGAGCGTGTGAGGGGGCCTAGGTGCCCTCCAATTTATTTGGTCACTTAAAAAGGGCACCAGAACTTTTAATTTCAGTTAGAATGAGTCCTTTCGCGATATTCTAGGACCACTGGGTCGATAAGATCACCCCTGGGAAAAAAAAACTAAACGAAAAAAAAAATAAACACGCATCCGTGATCTGTCTTCTGGCAAAAAATACAAAATTCCACATTTTTGTATATAGAGGCTTGAAATGTCTACAGTATACAGTATGTCTACATCTCTGTAGATAGGATACGCTGAATTTGGTGACGTGATTTTCGTTACGATTCTATGACTTCTAGGGGATGTTTTCCCCTCTTTTCTAAAATAAAGCAAATTTTTTCAGTTTCGTAACTTTTGATGGATAAGACTAAACTTGATGAAACTTATATATTGAAAATCAGCATTAAAATGTGATTCTTTTGATGTAACTATTGGTATTAAAATTCTGTTTTTAGAGTTTCGCTCACTATTGAGCCGGATCGCTCCTTACTACAATTTGTTACCACGAACTGTTTGATGTTCTTTTTATTTCAAACGTTTTGAAATTAAATGATAAAGAAAGCACTTTAAATTACAAATTGTCGTCAATTGACACCCTTTAATAAGTTTTCAGTTAAGTTAAGCCAAACTTCCGCTCTTAGAGTGGGGACGCAGTTTTTCTAATCTTTTTATCGAGAAACTAGAGATATCTAGTGGCGATAGATATCTAGATGGCGAAACTATAGATACCGTCATAGAAGACTTTAGACGTAATTGACTGAAGATGTAGTAATTCCTATCAGACCGAAATTGAAAAATTGTTGATTCGTGAATAATGGAAGAAAAAACTAAGTATGTTTTTTACGGTTAGAATTGAGAAACTGTATATCTATAGCAATTAATTTAGAATTGGAAACACTGGCTGAAGAGAGTTGGTAGCCTTCTTCTTTTAGGAAGATCTTTGTTCGTTTTAATATTTAACGCCGTTTTTTCTTCATTTGAAAATTCATCTTTTAAATCAATTTGGTTCGTTTTTAATATATAAGATAAATAAATTTCTTGATAAATGAGAGAAGTTGGCTTTCCTTCAACCTCTCCCCCTACTTCTTGTGATGAAGTCTATTTTTCCCAGATTCCCCTCACACCTTCTTGTCGATTGTTTATAAGGATATTGAGGATGCCATGTCCCAGGGTCCAAGGTCCCAAATTACCTCGCAGTGTCATAATGAAGGCAGTATTTATATAGTTAATATCACTTTTCTATGAGATATTAAATAATGTTATTACTTAACTCATTAATATTACTATTAATATTATTAATTAATACTAAATAATACTGTTCGTTCTATTATTTAAAGAGATATTACGTAAGAAAAGTATCTCTTTTCTAAGAGATATTAAATAATGTTATTACTTACTTAATTAATTCTACTATTAATATTATTAATTAATACTAAATAATACTGTTCGTAGTATTATTTAAAGAGATATTACGTAAGAAAAGTATCTCTTTTCTAAGGCAGCATCTATATATTTAATGTATTTTTTCTAAGAGATATACTGTTTTTTCATTCAGGTTCCGTTTCTTCATTCATAGTAATTTTTGTTCTCTTTAAATTTTAATGTCGCTCTTTGCTTTTTATTTTGCTACTCTATTAATATGTTTTCGCGTTTATATTGTGTTTTGAATCTGTTGATTGCTTTTGTTGCTTTTTAATTGTATGTCCCCATTGTATGACTTATTTTATTGATTTAAATGAATACTACTAATCTACTACTACTAATCTAATAAGCACTCTGAGACGAAAAAAAAACTTACTTATTTTCATAAGAAAAACAGTAAATAACTTTGTGTAAATAAAATTTTAAAAATAATACTAAATTAAAATATTATTCTTTCGTTTACCGCCTCAGATAAAAATTAATAAGAATATTTATTTTCCTTGTGTTTAATTCTACCTTTTTCTTTTTTACTTTTTCGCTTTTACCCTTTTACTTTAGCTTTTGTTACCTTTTCCCTATTACTACCTTTACTCCCTATTTTACTCCCTTCTATTTTTTTTTACTTCCTATGCAAGAATTTTGTTGTTCCTGCATTTCACTTCCTGTTTTCCAGGTTTAAGAGCAAAAGGGCTTACCCGTCCCTGCCTAACCAGCCTTCTGAAGCATTTGCTCATTTTATGTTTGAATTGGCCAAAAATATATTAACAAAGGCAGGTGGTTCATCCTCCAATTCTCTGTTTACTCATCCACCAGCTCCAAATCAAAACACTCGAGGACCTCACAGAGGGCTTCATATGGTGGCTTTTCAAATTGGCCTCTATGCCTTGGGATTGCATAACAGAGTCTCGCCTAATTGGTTAAGCAGGACTTATTCTTCTCATGTTTCTTGGATCTCAAGTAAATATTTTTGTATTCATTATTTTTAATTTTTATTATTTAAATTAAATTAATTTTATTATTTTAATTAATTATTTTTGTGAAAATAAGTTGTTGAATTTTAAAAAGCTGCAAAAAAGGAGATAAGGATTTGGGAAAACGACTACGAGGATTTGAACTTGGAGGTTGGAAATTAATTTGGAAAGGGAATTTTCTCTCTCTCTCTCTCTCTCTCTCTCTCTCTCTCTCTCTCTCTCTCTCTCTCTCTCTCTCTCGCTCTCGCTCTCGCTCTCTCTCGTTGTAAGAGTGACACACATATGTGTGTAACTGTGTTACAAGAGTAGCACAGAGTTACTCGTTGTATAGTTACACACAGTGTAATTTTATGTTTTGTTTTTTTATAGCCATAATTTTGTGGCTGTCATTATAATTAAAACGACATAACTATTTAACTTGATAATTAATTTCTTCAGGCCAGGCAATGGAACTGGGGGCACCTGCTATATGGTTTTTGATCTCTGTTTGGGAGGGACATTTAACACCACCTGAAGCTGCGTCGATTGCCGACAGAGCATCACGTGGACATGACACGTCAATCGAATTAGCTGCAGCTGAGTTGGCTTTGTCATGTGTAAGTCAAGCGCATGCGCTGAATCCAAACGAAATCACGAGAGCTATCCAACAGGTAAATTTTTCTCTCTCTCTCATTCTTCTCTCTCTCTCAAGAAGTTTGTCGTGTTTTCAGTTATTATAGATGGCTACTTATAAATGTTTTTTAATGTATAAAATTGAGCATTTTAAAAAAGCAAAAATTTGTTTTGAACTCTACTTACGCAGCTCCGTACCCTCCTCCTATAGATACCACTTGGTTTACATAAGGTGTTTCCAGTATATATACGGAAATACCATGTATTTTAGCATTCGTAATATTTCATGTTGAACGATCTTGACTTACTTGAGTTGAGCCCCGTCTGTCCTTGAAGGTTGTCTTGCGGCCTCTTTCTTCTTATGGCATGTATATGCCTCTTTGGAGGTTCGCAACGGTAAGCCCCCTTTTTTGAGTGTTTGTTGCCGTTGGTGATTATACTACCAAGATAGGGGCAGTATAATCAACTGCTTATATCTGTCCCTACTCTCTTTGTGTGACTTATTATTGTGTTTGCCCTTCTTAAAACATAATGAGATAATTCTGTCTTGGATAATTTCAAGACAAAAATAAGCCACTCCTCTACATCCCTAGCAGGGACCGATCATATAAATGCCGATAATTCGCCCTTCTGGTGATCTGCACTACAAATGTGCCCAGTGCATATTACATCTCCCCGTCTGAATTTCTGAGTCCCAGACGTGGGTGTTCCGACTTTATTTATGGACCCCCTTGGACCAGGTCTCCTTGCTCTGTGCCTCCCTACATGGATGTACCATGCATATCTACAAGACGTTCCTCTATTTGCCACCTGGGTACGCGCTGAGAGGCCACCTGGGTACGCGCTATTTGCCACCTGGGTACGCGCTGAGGGGGAAGCCCTTACTGATAGTATGACTCACTTGTACTCAGTGCTACAGCAACAAATTTAATAATTAGTTTAACAAGTTCCCTGGCAAATAATATCCTGGACCCTAATGCCCTCCCGTTTATAGATAAAATGAAAATATACGTAATGGCTAAAAAAGGGGCAAGAATATTTTGACTTTACGTCTGAAAAATTTTAGAGCGGGAAAAAAAAATAAATTGGAAAAAATAGATTGAAAAATAGATGTTTTGTCTAGAAAACTAGACAAAACAACTTCAAAGCGCACGAGAATTACATTAGAAAAAATGAAAACAAGAAGAAAATGGTAAAAACGTTTTTGAAGAACTAACATAGTTTTAGACAAACGCCATTTATGCTATCTTAAGGGCCAAATTAAGGTCTTAAAGTAATAATTAATACTTTTAATGAATGTGGTGGTAAAATGAGAACCTTTACCAAGAGAGGTAAACTAGGCTAAACAGCTGTAAAATAAATGTAAATAACATGAAAAGATGAAAAACCCTATTTAAAAGTCTGTTTAAAAACCCTATTTAAAAGCCCGTGGCCATGTAGACAAAAGCACCTAAAAAAGTCATAACACTCAACAAAATTAAATCATCCCTCGTTACTCTCTATAAATAGTCCAACGCAGTAATAAGGTCTATAAGATAAACTCAAAATACCCGGAACAGCAGTATATCCTCATGAAAAAATTAGTATTAAATTCATGAATAGCTAAATTGTATTTAGCTAATAAACTCCAGAAACGAAGGTTTGAAAGAACGGCTTGATAATATCACAGCACATATTTATAAACTTATTTACATAAATAAGTTCCATAACATAAGCTATTAAGTAGCAATCTGAAATCGCCACAATTTCCGTGTACATTAGCCAAAAAACACTTGGTTATCCTTAAATAGGATAAAATAGCGCCAAGAAGAAGAAAAAGAAGATAATGGCCGTAAACTCTTATGCATAGAATGCACAGCAAACGAACAAACAAACGCAGCACTTTATAATGAATGTATGTACAGATATTATTTGTTAATTTGATTTTTACTACATTTTCACATATTAATTGTTTTTATTCATTCTATTTTCTATTTATTTATACTTATCTTATATATTTGTATTTTACTCTGAGATTTTGTTACTGATATTATTTGACTTTGTTATTTATTGATATTGTTATTATTAAAGTGCCGAAACCCTATAGGCAGGTGTGTATTCTCCTGATGAGCCCATGTGTTGGGTTGTTGCCTCTGATTTATTTTTCTTCTTTTCTTTTCATTTTTTTCACTGTCTTTCATATTTAGTAAATGACGATTTATACTTACTTACGACACGACTGCCTGTCCATGGATTATTATTTATGGTTGATTGTGTATGGCTATGCTGTTTGACCTATGTAATTGTATGGATGAGTAGGGTTAAGGCCTCATTCAAGTACTGATCTATATTAATTACTAATGTAGGAAAACAGTCTTCCTTTTCTCCTTCTGTCTTTTTTTTTCTGTTTGTGCTGTTGCATTGGTGATTTCTTTTTTCATTATTTATTAATTTTTACTTTTGTTAAATTTTCTTTTGGTTGCTATTTGCTAATATTGAAACTACAAGTAGATTTATAATTACAGTGTAAAGAACAGAACGATGAAATGCTGGAAAGGGCGTGTTTGAATGTTGAATCTGCTGCTAAAGGAGGAGCTGTCCATCCCGAAGTCCTCTTTCTGGTAGCCAAAAAATGGTTTGAATTGTATGAACAGGTAAGACAGCCAATTCTGCATCATGCCCGTTTTTACGGTATGGGGTATGGGGTATATGGTAGTCCCCAACAGGTATGGGGACTGTCGTTTTCTCTTTTGTTTGTTTTTTAAGAGGAATTGGTAGAGTTTGTGGTCAATGTTCCTGTTACCTGAACAATTGTTTTGGGTCATGAAACTATTGTTAATAGATGCATTTTGACTTTTTGAACATCTTTTCTCTCTTGCAAAACTACCGCAAACTCACCGTTATGGAGTTATTCCGGCCCAAATATCCTGTATTTACACCTATAGAATTGCAATCATTTCCGTTTTCGTTGATCCGATATTTGAAATCGCGAATCTGTAATAGTTTAGAAACAAATTTGGGCTATATATTTGCACATCAGGAGGGTGGGGGTAAAGCATAGCATATATTAAATACGTAAACTAACCATTGCTGTATTTAATATATGCTATGCTTTACCCCCCCCCCCTCTAATGTGCAAATATATAATAACTCCAGAACAGTGAGTTTGCGGTAATTTTACAAGAGAGAAAAGATGTTCAAAAAGTCAAAATGCATCTATTACCAATATTTTCATGACCCAAAACAATTGTTCAGGTAATAGGAACATTGACCGAGTTCATTTCTGTAGGTCTTTTCTAGCGAACTGTGGACACATTGTTGGCCAACAATCGTCAGAACAGGCTGGTTGATCGACCAGGTATCCATCTAGAGCTGGATCGACTCTGGATGAGCTTATAGAGTCACACCATTGACCCCTGTTCCAAACCAAATAACCAGCGACACCAGGACTCGAACCCCCGTCCTACCATATTTAAAAATCGTGCTTATCTTGCGTTGTGAGCCAAACGTAGAGAAAGGGGGTCATGCACATTGCCAAATGTGCCATACATGGCGCTGAGGCATGGTACGACAAAATTCTACCGCCTGTAACAAACAGGTAAAGGCATTTGTAAAATAACAAATTCTACATTATACCCGTATCTCTCTCCCTCTATAATTCCTTAAGTTCAAAGATCTGCAGGTTTTCACAATAGGCATGGGGACTGTCGTTTTTTAAGAGGTTTTTTTTTTTTTTTTTTTTTTTTTTTTTTTTTTTTTTTTAAGGCCTTTTCTAGTGAACAGCGAACACATTGTTGACCAACGGAACATGAATTCTTAATATTATTTGAAATGAATGGCAATATTTCCAAAGTCGGCTGAGTTTAATCGGCTGAATTTTTTTATTTTATTTTATTTACTATATACTCTGTGTCTGAGTGAACAGTATTTATTCAGGTTATTTTCACCGTTTGTATAGTTTTTAACCTTCAGATTAAATTCTGTATGTTTTAGTTTTAGATAAAGAAAGTTTTACTTGAATCATGTAGCCTTATCTTAGTTTTGATAAGATTTTTTGCAGAAACTAAATTTCAGTTGTGGGGAGGGGACAAACTGACGTTTGGGGGGCAAACTAGGGTCTGGAGGGGACAGTTGCCCCCTGCCCAATCCAGATCACGCCCCTGAGGGGAGGGGATCCTTTAATAAAGTTTAAAAAGCAGGGGAACGCTTTGTTTGACACTGTTCTGTCCCTTATTTATATATATATATATATATATATATATATATATATATATATATATATATATATATATATATATATATATATATATATATATATATATATATATATATATATATATATACAATGACCTTTGATGACCTTAAAAATATGTGTGTTATAAAAGTGAAACCTTGCAAAATAGATTTTCTGCTTGAATGAAGTACAACAAAATTGTTTTCAGCTTGACAACTTTGCTCAATCCCAATTTTTAAGATTTTAAAGATATGCAAAAATATTTCCTAAATTTTGAAAGGAAAAAACATTGATATGGCTCAGAATTCTACTCAAATAACAGGAATTGTATTTTGAGATCTAAAGGCAGAGAAAAAGCAACTGGTAACTGAATGTTGTTTTGTCAAAATTTTAATAGGTATAAACCTGTCATGTAGGCGAATTTCAGGGCCCTCTAGAGGGAGAAGAAGTGGAGGTGGGTACTTTAAAATATCTTCCCGGGATATACTTTAGCCTGTAGACCCATCCCTGAAAGTTTCATACATATATATATATATATATATATATATATATATATATATATATATATATATATCTATATATAAAAATAAGTTGTGTGTGTGTGTGTGTGTCGAGTGATGTCATGTTTGTGTGTCGACTGACGTCATGTTTGTCGACTGACGTCATTATAAGGATTGAGCTGTATGCGTCATGAAGTTGTTTGTCGACTGATGTCATGTTTGTCAACTGATGAAATTACATACCGGGACACAAATGACGACCGGGACACAGGGAATATAAATGACGACCGGGAACCTCAAAGAGTAATTACAGACTGGGACACCCGGACACAAATCACGACCGGGACACAGGGAATATAAATGACGACCGGGACACAGGGACACAACTACAACGGGGACGCCGAGGGCACAGGCGGGATATATAAATGACGACCGGGACACAGGGATTGTTCGAATAGAAATTCGAGTAGAATTCGAATACAGACCGGGACACAAATGACGACCGGGACACAGGGAATATAAATGACGACCGGGACACTCAAAGAGAAATTACAAACTGGGACACCGGGACACAAATGACGACCGGGACACAGGGAATATAAATGACAACCGGGACACAAGGACACATCATTTGAAGAATGAGGTATGGATCTGAATACGGATTGTTTTTCCCATGGACAATTATATGTTGCATGTTCAAGAGTCAGTAAACCTGACAATCTATTTATATGCACAGACAATGGGACAATGAAGAATGTTGTATATTCGCATGTTTTACGTAGTTAAAAACATATATATATATATATATATATATATATATATATATATATATATATATATATATATATATATATATATATATCTATTCACAGGTGGGACACAGGGACACAACTACAATGGCGCGTAACTAATATGGCGCGTAACAACTTACGCGCGGGGGGGGGGGGGGGTGCGAAGCGCCCCACCAACTAGGTGTTGGGGTGGCGCGAAGCGCCACCCCAACAGCTAGTATATATATATATATATATATATATATATATATATATATATATATATATATATATATATATATATATAGAAAATCCAACCTCTCAAGGGGAAGTGAAGTCCTATATTCCTCTGGTCAATATATCTACCAGAAAACGTTGTCTGATCTCGGCCAAACTTTGTTAGAAGTGAATAATAACAAAACCTCTGGGCGGGTCCAGGGATGATCCGTATCGACCTAATAGTCCTAGAATGTCGGAAGAGGGCTAATCTGAACGTAAATTTACAGTTCTAGCGCTCTTTTTAAGTGAGCAAAAAAATGAAGGACATTTTTTCCCACGCTCATTTTTCCCAAAGTTACCGGATCAAAATTCTGAGATCGCCATTTTGTTCAGCATAGTCGAAAAATCTAAAAACAATGTTTCTGAGGACGATTTAGTCCCCAACAGCCCCGGGGGAACGGCTGCAAGCTATGAACTTTTCCCATTGTTTACGTATAGTATTAGTTATTAGGAAGTTTACAGACGTTTTCAGGGGGGGATTTTTTCTTGTGGAGGATTCAAGGTGGAGGTTTTACGTGGGAGGATCTTTCCATGGAGGAATTTACCATGCCTGCATTATCTAAAAAAAAGATCAGAAATCAATTAAAAAAACAAGTTTTAAAACTGAAACTAAGGAGCAACATTAAAACTTAAAACGAACAGAAATTATTGTGTATATGATTTGCTTCACCCCCTCGTCAGTACCTCGCTTTTTACGTTAAAGTATTTACAGTACTTCCAAAAGAGCTATTTATTCTAATGGCCTTTTGTGATTCAGGGGTCATTCTTAAAGAATTGGAACAAACTTCGAACTTTAGCGTAAAGACCGAGGTATTGACGAGGGGGTGAACCCCCTCATATACGTAATAATTTCTCTTCGTTTTAAGTTTTATTGTTGCTTCTTACTTTCAGTTGAATAAACTTGTTTTTTTTTTATTATTATTCAAAATTTGAGCTGATGCCTGAAAGTTTCATTCGCCTGGTTCTTCAACTTTCTTGGGGATATAAAACAAAATCTATCCAGAAAACGATTGTTTAACCTCTATTATATATTTTTGTAAATAAAATTTATTTTCGTTTTAAAAAAATAAGTTTTTATTTTTAATGTTTTCATTTTTATTTAATCATGTAATTTTGATTATTTATTTATTTTTATCTTTACGTTCTATAATAAAAGCTTTATGTTCTACTTTTACTCAATATCTTTCAGAAAATGGCAAATCTTCCGAGAAATCCAAATGGCCATAATCACGAAGAATCACCTCAAAGTCAACATCAACACCAGCCTCAGCCTCCTGTAAACCACCAAATGATTTATCCTTTTTTCCCTGCTTATTCTGTCTATCCTGTGCAGCCAGTAATTCTTCCACCTCATCCAGGTGGTCCGTATCCTTTTGTCCCTCAAGCTTTGTTGTATGGACATCCTTTAATGATGCCAAATCCACAAAATGGTCCACCCCCTCCATTTTCAATGGTTTCAGCTAAAGGACCATATATTCAACCTGGACTTCCTGGACCAGTAAGTTTTTTTTTTTTTTTTTTTTTTTTTAAGATAACCTAAAATGAGTAGTGTTTATTACATTATTCTTATTTTTTTAAGTTTGTCTGCTTCTCATTGTTCTTATTACTCTAAGCATTTTTTTTTTTTTTTTTTTTTTTTTTTTTTTTTTTTTTTTTTTTTTTTTTTTTTTTTTTTTTATAGATAATCACAAATGAGTAGTGTTTATCCGATTTTCGGTACAAATTTCAAGTTTGTTTTATTGAATATTCGTCGACACAGTTCGCTTTTTTAATTTTTTCTGCTTCTCATTGTTCTTATTACTCTCAGCATTTTTTTTTTTTTTTTTTTTTTTTTTTTTTTAAGATAACCGCAAATGAGTAGTGTTTATCCGATTTTCGTTTCTACTTTCAAGTTCCTTTTATAGAATATTCGTCGTCACAGTTCGCTTTCTTAAGTTATTCTGCTTCTCATTGTTCTTATTACTCTAAGAATTTTTTTTTTTTTAAGAAAACCATAAATATTAAGTTTTTATCTGATTTTCGTTACCAATTTCAAATCTGTTTAAAAAAATATCCGTCGTAACAGTTCTGTCTTTTAAGTTGTTCTGCTTCTCATAGGTTTTCTTTGTACACCAAGGATGATTTAGCGAAGGCTCTGCTTCGCATCCTATGTAATGTATATCTACATTACATTCTAACGAATGTAAAAAAAAAAAAAAAAAAAAAAAAAAAAAAAACTGATGCTATTTCTCAATGAATATAGGACTATACAAAACTAGTGCTTTACTGAAAACATAAAAAATAAGAATGCTTTATTTTCATACAGTAAAAAATACCCGAAGGGGCTTTATGTTTCCACTCCAAAAAAAATCCTATTTTTTGGGCTATCAATAAAGCTTTAGTTTGGCGTAATCCTACAAACATAGGGACATATTATCAGTTGGTTTACTTGCACTAGTATCATAGATACTTGCTATATAACCCTAGAAGAAATAATTTTTGCTCTTTTTTAGTCTCGATTGCGCCCTTTACCTCCATCTGAAAAACTGTAATTTTTGTTCGCTGGCACTTTACACAAAAATTTATATTTGACTTGGTTATAGGGGAGTATCTAGGATTTATGCCCAGGGGGTTTTAAAATACAAACTTTAAAAAACGTATCAAAATGAAATTATTTGCATTATTATGAATTTGTTTGTACAAAAATCCTTTTTTGTACAATGTAATTAAATGTAAAAAAGAAAAAAAAATTGTACAATTTTCTTGTTTCCCAAGAACATGAGAAATGAAAGAAATGAGAATTACGCTTTTACGAGGTGGACAAAAACCTCTGGGGGGGGGGGTCAACCCAACAACCTGATAGAAATGAAAGAAATGAGAGAGACACTTTTACGAGTAAGATAAAACTTCAGGGGGGGGGGTGAACCCAACAACTTGAGAGAAATGAAATAAATAATAATTACGCTTTTACAAGGCGGACGAAACCTCCTGGGGGAGGGGGAGGGTTCAACTGAACGACTTGAGAGAAATGAAAATTACGCTTTTACGAGTCGCACGAAACCTCTGGGGGGGGGGGGCAACCCCACAACTGGAGAGAAACGAAATAAATGAAAATTACGCTTTTACGAGGCGCGCAAAAACTTCCGGGGGGGTCAATCCAACAATTTGAGAGAAATTAAAGAATTGAGAATTGTGATTTAACGAGGCGGACAAAACCTCCGGGGGTTCAACGCAACAACTTGAGATAAATGAAAGAAATGAGAATTGTGCTCTAACGAGGCTGACAAAAACTCTGGGGCTGATGGGTAACCCAACAACTTGAGAGAAATAAAAGAAATGAGATATTTGGGGAGGGATTAGCCCAACAACTTGAGAGAAATAAAAGAAATGAGATATTGGGGGAGGGGTCAACCCAACAACTTGAGAGAAATGATTGATCTTTATCCAAGCACTTGGATACAAGTTCTTGTGCAAGCACTAGATACAAGGAAGACTGTAGTAATTCTGGAACAGACTTTCAAAATCCTATAAATAAAAATTTTTTGACTTTAATTTTGAAAGTATTTATTATCATTGTGTTTATTTAGAAAAACAATATTGTTTCAAAATTAGCAGTAGGATTATTGTAGAAATAAACTCAAACTATCTTTGTTTTTGGCACACAAAAGGTATTATAAACGAGCAACCGGTCTCTTAAATGCAACCCCTGTCCCTCCACTCACTAGAAAAATCTAGCAAGATCTCATGAATAAAGATAGGAATATAACCAGAAAGGGATTACAGACCAGTTGGAAGATTTTTTGGAGAAAATGAGTTTCTGTGTGACAAAGAACTAGGAACTGAGCTAGAAAGTAAGATAATTGATTGAATATTTGATATTTCGTTTTGATTAATTAATGGGTCTTTCTCAGACTTGAGGTGCTTAAGGTACATTTTATATGAGTTTTTCCATGACTTTTTTCTAATTAAGTAGTTCCTAGTAAATTTTGCTGAATCCTTGATTAATAGTTGAATTAATTCAGCATTGATACATAAGTGTATTCATATTACCTGATGTATATTGATAAACTCGTTAGTGTAATATAACTGCTATTACTCAAAACATTAATTACGCAATAAGGGTTTGTAGTTATAGATTGCTTTGTAGTTATAAAATTCAGCAATTAAATGGCCATTTTCAAACAAATAAATTTCAATTATTAGTTATCGTAATTTATTTCAAGCCAACTATTTTCTAATTAATTAAGTAGTTCCTAGTAAATTTTGCTGAATCCTTGATTAATAGTTGAATTAATTCAGCATTGATACATAAGTGTATTCATATTAGCTGACGTATCTTGATAAACTCGTTAGTGTAATATAACTGCTATTACTCAAAACATTAATTACGCAATAAGGGTTTCGTAGTTTTAGATTGCTTTGTGGTTATAAAATTCAGCAATTAAATGGCCATTTTCAAACAAATAAATTTCAATTATTAGTTATCGTAATTTATTTCAAGCAAACTATTTTCTAATTCATTAAGTAGTTCCTAATAAATTTTGCTGAATCCTTGATTAATAGTTGAATTAATTCAGCATTGATACATAAGTGTATTCATATTAGCTGACGTATCTTGATAAACTCGTTAGTGTAATATAACTGCTATTACTCAAAACATTAATTACGCAATAAGGGTTTCGTAGTTATATATTGCTTTGTAGTTACAAAATTCAGCAATTAAATGGCCATTTTCAAACAAATAAATTTCAATTATTAGTTATCGTAATTTATTTCAAGCAATTACAATTTCATTACCTTTATTTTTGTTTGGATTACAAACATATCAGAGTTTGTGCTTACAACTACAAAGAGCAAAATTACATGCAGAATGGATCATGGCTTCAGGATATGATCAAACTTTATTTATAGCAAAATTCCGATTTATATACCTTTTAATCTCAACTGCCTCTCTAAAAGACTGTGATGGGCCATTTACATTAGGTATCAAAATGGCTTCCTCAAAAAGAACTAAATGGTCTGGATTTTTGAAAACATGGAGGGCGAAAGGAGAATCGAAATTGTCATTTCTATTTTTATTTTCACATCTCAGGGATTTATCCATTGATACCTTGTGTTCATGCAGTCGTTCTGCATAAACTGCATAAATTCAATGGATAAATCCCTGAGATGTGAAAATATAAATAGAAATGACAGTTTTAATTCTGTTTAGGTCCTCCATGTTTTCAAAAATCCGGACCATTTAGTTCATTCTGATGAAGCGATTTTCAAATCTAATGTAAATGGTCTACCACGGTCTTTTAGAGAGGCAGTTGAGATTAAAAGGTATATAAATAGGAATTTTGCTATAAATAGAGACGCTGGAGATATTTGCAGAAGCCCAATTTATAATAACTTAATTTTAAATGAGTTAAATAAGATTTTTCCTCGGTTTAAGGTAAAACAACCTGTCCGTATTTTTAAGGAGACTCGTGTCTGTAGGGAAGCCAAGTCTATTGCTAAGCAGAGAATTTATACGCAATCCAATTAGTGAATGTGTCGTTCATTTATTCTGGTCATTTTTATTTAGTGTCTATTTGTCTCTCGTGAAGTCTACTTCAAAAGGTCAGATTTTTTTGGCACTGAGGACGACTTGGTGGAGGTCCTTGTCGAAATATTTGCTTATTTTCTCTTAATGTTGTTTCACTGGTGACACCACCCTCGTTTTTCTCTACTTTTTCATTTATATATTATTTATTTATTGTAATTTCTCTTCTTTGGTTCATAGGTCATGTATAGCCAGTGTGGTCTGAGAATGTATTTATTTCAGGTTCATTATTTACTTAATATTTTTTTGCTCTGTTGCGTATAAATTTGTATGACGATGGCTTTGGCTGTAATTATTATATGTTTAGCACCTGATCTCTTAATTCGGTAAGAAATGCCACTGACTGGCATGACCATGTAAGGTGTTTGATAATAAAATCGTTTGAGTAGGCTGTATCACAGGTCACAGCTTGGAAAGGAGTGATTTTTTACCGATTTCTTTTTGCTGATCCAGATGCCTAACGGGTCGATTAGCTTTTGGAATATTTCCTAACTTTTCTGGAAACTTTTCAAATAACTGATCATGTACATCAGGGCCGCATTCAGGGGGGGTTACCATACTTGAAGATCCTCCTCCTCCTCTCCCCTCCTGAATTTTTTATGAATCATAAAAGATGACGAAAATGCTTATAAACAAATTTGTATATGTTTTGTATATTTTTTTGTAATCCACCCTCGAACAAAATAGTTCCCCCTGAACAAAAATCCTTGATGCAGTATTGATATACATGCTTATTGCTAATTGAGGCTGTAGGAACACCATTGTCGAAGCCCCCCCCCCACACACAAAAAAATTTATCCTGCTCGTAAAAGATAACAAAATGCATATAAACAAGTTTTTTGTGATTTTTTTGTGTAAAAACCTCCTCGAACAAATAGTTTCCCCTGAACGAAAATCCTGGATATGGTATTGACGTACCTGTTTATTGATTATTGATGTTGTAGACTGGCCTAAATCAACACCCTCTAATTGTTTTCCTCTGGTAATTGTCAAATTAACTGCAAGAAAAGCGATTAGACTCCATTACGAATATTTTTTTCAGGTAGAGCCGAGGACAGTTAATTAAAGAAACAGAGAATTTATGCAATTATAAGATTTTTAAAAGCATCCCTGTTTCACCTTGCGTCCTATGTTTCTTAAAAGAAGGCTCTTCTTATGTCGTGTGTTTTAATTTTTACCCATACCATACCAAAGCGGTGTAATGAAGGGGGTACCGATGGTCCCCTAAAATGTATGTCGGTAAACTTCCCGAGTGTAGAATATTCGTGAAAAAGAAAAATCCTGCTACCATCTCTCAGTTTCTTAGATACTTTAGTTATAGTCCACAGCTTAGATACCAATACAGTTATGAAGACTCGATTTATTTTTCGGATGCAGTGCGCGGTAGCGATGCTAGCGGCTGGAGACAGGAACCTGGCAGTCTGAATCTAAAAGTCAGAGCAATTGGACTGACGTCATGAATAGAATCTCAAAGCTGTGATTCATTGCAATGTGAGAATTATACAAAACAAAATTGCGTTCCTGCCTATGGTGTTGAAGTACGATCTACGGGTTAGAGCGCAGGCTTGGAGGAGGCGCCAAGTTCAGAGCTCCGTACCAAAAGCTTCTCATGGGCAAGATGGGAGTTTTCATAACTGTAATGGTATCTAAGCTGTGTTATAGTCAGAAAATGTTTTATCAACAAGCTAAAAACCCTGGATTGGAACCTTATTTCATTGATTACGTTCAGCTTGTTGTCTGTCATTACCGCCCAAACTCGCAGTGGCGTAGTGGGCTAAAATTTCTGTACCAGTAGGTATTTGAATCTAATATTTTATAGTACAAGGAGAAACATTTAATTGCTACATGTTATTGAACGCTGCATTTAGAGTTTAATGTACTATAAGGAGGCTAAAAGTCTAATCCTAATTGAATAAATAAAAATGAATAAGTAAAATTTGAATAGTGTGATATTTATTTTCTCTTTAAAGTTTTTTTTAAGATTTATTTATTCATTTATGTTAGTACATGTTGTATGTTTGTTTGCTATGATTGTTTATTTAGTTTCTGTTCGTTTCAGGTATCATTTATGCTACGATAGTAAAATATTTTGTTTGTTTTAAGCTTGATTTGCATATTCAATTTTGACTCAACTCGTTTTAAGATTTATTTATTCATTTATATTAGTACAACATAAGAATAAAAACGAAAACAATACGGAACCAAAAGAATGGAACAACAAGAACAGTGCAAGACGAGATAAGAAAACTAGAAAGAATATTTTTTTTAAAGAAAACCAAAAACAATTGACACCCTCTCCCCCTCCCGTACAAAAAAGCAAACCGAATGTATTTAAGCTACTCATACCCTATCCAGGTAATAAGAGTCTTGCCTTAGGTATCTTGGATTTTAATTACTTTTAGTTTTATTGACGAGCAATTCTGATTTCCCCCCCTCTTCTTCACTTGATTAGTTGCAATTCCTTTTTTCTTATTATTAGACGCTTTTGTTCTTTTCTGGTTTTTATCGGCATTGAGCATGCCTGATTTGACGCATCTAAAGATATTAGCGGTCTTTTTTTTTATTTTTCCTTGCCCTTTTTCGTTGGCCGGTGTCCCCCCCCCCCATCTCGGAAAATAACACCCCCACACAGCTGGTTGGTCTCCTATCTCTTTAGACTTAAAAAAAAGGACTAGAATTCTCAATTTCTGATCTAATGACGACACTCCGAAGTTTCTTTGACCTTGAGGTGGAGATGTGGATAAGGAAGGAGTAATCCCTCCAGTACTGAAAAAATTCTGCTCATTTTGGGGTTTAATGTTATTCTTTACTTTCACAATAACAGCGTTGACCAGAAATATACCCAGAATTCATAAGGGAGTAGATATCAATTTCATGTTTTTGATGCGTTTTTAAAAGTTTCTTTTGTACCCCTTAACCCCTCCCCCTTCCCCCCCAAAAAAACTTTGCTGGAAAATACCCTTTTGCTGGCTTTTTGTCGGGAAACTTTTCACGAAGTGGATTACCGGTGATTTTAAACGAAATTGCACAATAAAGGTTTTTCATCTGAGATCGTCCGCAAGAAGTTTCTGGGTGGATTTTCAGATAGAATGAATTGTCTTGGGGGAATTTCCCAAGAGGGGGTATTTTTACGTGAAAAGAGTTTTCCACGGTGGAATTTTTTCCGTAAGGGAAGGAATTTTTCATGGAGGAGAGTCAGATTTCCCGGTATTATTTGAGAACGGTCAGAAATTAGATTTAAAAAAAAGAGTTTTTTTAACTGAAAGTAGGCTAAGGAGTAACATCAAAATTTAAAATGGACAGAAATTATTACGTACAGTCTAGTATATAGTATACGTATACAGCTTGGCATATAGTATATGTATACTTTAGTATGCGTATACTTTTAATTAATCGTAAGTTTAGACTTTTTGTCCCAATTCTATAAGAGTGACCCTTGAAACAGAATAAGAATGGTAAGCTTTTTTTAAATTGTCAATCATTAGTTATGAAATAGTGTTGGTGGGTGCAGAGTGGGAACAGGGGATGGTGTCTGAAACCATCTTGAAGGAGACGGATTTTCCGCCATGATCTGATTAACAATCAGAAATTAAAATATAGAAAAATAAGCTTTTCAACTGAAGTACAGAAAATATTGAAAAAAAATGTCCATATATTAGTGGGGCTTACCTTAGACCTTAGTTCCTCCAGAGCCATCGGTGGCGCATAGGGCGTCGACAAAGCCTCTCCATTCGTTTCGCATTGGTGCTGCAGCGATGACGTCTTCCCATTCAGGTATTAGTGAGGTGCCGGCCGTCCTCAGATCTCGGTCATGTGTTCGTCTCAATGTATTTTTGGGGCTCTTTCTTCTACCGTCTGGCTTCCATTCATAGGTTGTTCGAGGAAGGTGGCTCTCTTCCATACGAAGAACGTGTCCCAGGTATGTCCACCGCCTTCTTTTCAGCAACTCAATGACTGGAGGTTGACCTGTTTTTCTGCGTATTTCTGCATTTGTAATTAGTGGGGCTGCACTCTTCTAAATCCCTTGCTCCTTAAACTAAAGTCTCTATTGCTTTGACAAAGCTTTTATTCTAATTAAGCGGCCCTGATGTTTGTGAAGTCTTTCTTAAAGAATTGAGAAAAAAGTCAAAATATAGCGTAGAGAGGCTTAGGAAGGGGAAGCCCCCTCATATATGGAAAATTTTTTCTTATTTAAATTCCTAATATGGGTCCTTAATTTTAGTTAAAAAACTTGTTTTTCCTCTTAAAATGTCATTAACTTGTTAATATCATAAAAGTATTGCTATATTGAGCATTAACAATGTTTTAATAACAACTTTGTATCCCAGTCCTTTACCAACAGCAAGTGAAACACAAGGTTAGTTAAATTAAAATAAGAAGCTTTTTGAAAATTCTAAATAACGTTAACGTGAAGAGCGAAGTATTGCAGAGGGGGTTTCCTCTTCATGGTTCTAGGCATTAACCCCCCTCCCTCTCCAGCGGAAAATATCCCCGTCGAAAATCCCCCTACGGAAAATATTCCCCTTGGAAAATAAGACTTTCAAAACCTGGGAGTTTAATTTGAGTTTTTTTTTTCCGCAAGGGGAAGGAATTTTGGTACTTGTATATTATGCGCCATTCACTCAAGTGTACGCTGTGTACAACTCGGGAACAAACCGGTGTCTTCTATAGTTTATTTCAGCTTAGCGCGAGACAAGATGAAGACAAGTGACAGAATAGCTGGGAAATATATAATTTGGGCAATATATTTGCACTTAAAGGGGGAGGTGTAAAGTATTTGAACAGTTTGAAGTCAGAAAACAATTTTTACTTCATAACATAAAGAATAATTGTACCTAACACATTTTGCATGCAGCCCCCTATACTTTACCCCCCCCCCCCCCTAATGTGCAAATATATAGCCCAAATTTGTCAGTGGCCTCAGGCGGTTTGTTTTGGAGCAATAAGTTGTTAGTAGCAGTAGTAGTAGTAGCATTGAATACTGTAAATATTTTAACAACAAATACTAGAAGATTGAAAACATCAGTACTGGCCCGGAAGTATTACGGTTTCTGCGAATTTTCAATGTGGAGATGTTCCGGCGGAATTATCTGGTAGCTATTTTCCGCGTGTTTGATTTTTGGGAATTAATTTCTACGGAATGTGGCATTTCTGGAATGATCGAGAAACCGATTAGAAACTAATCGGAAAGCAATTTTACAGCGAGGGGGGATTCTTGGCGATGATGGAACTGCCTGGAGACGGGGGGGAAGGTTTACTTTACGTTAGATGAGCTTTCACAGAAGAAGACTTCCGTGTGGGGAGGGTTTCCCCCTCCATATATGAAAGGTGCCCCCTCCTGAATATCTTACTCTACGCCAAAGTTTGACTGTTTGTCCAAATTTTTTATGAGTGTTTACTGAAAAACTGGGGCTTTTTAATTAGAATAGGAAGCTTTTTTGAAAGTGCCAACAGGCTTAGCGTAAAGAGTAAGGTAATGAGGAGGAGGCATCCCTTTATATAAAGAATAAATCTTCCAAAATTGATTTGCAAATTAGGTTTTAATTTTTCATATACGGTGAGCCAAATTTGAACCTCCATATTGAAAAACGTTCAAAAAAATTAAATACATAAACACAAGTTTTCTTAACTTAAAATAAGGAGCAAGATTAAAACTTAAAATGAACATAAATATTTCCGTATATGAAAAGGGGTTGTTTCCTCCTCAACGCCTCACTCTTTACGCTAAAGTTTTTACTGTTTTAAAAAATAGAGTTGTTACAAAGAGTCAAACTTTAGTGTAAAGAGCGAGGTGTTGAGGAGGGAACAACACCTTTCATACACGGAATAATTTCTGTTCATTTTAAGTTTTAGTGTCGTTCCTTACTTTCAGTTAAATTTTTTTTTTTTTTAATTAAAAAAGAAAAGTCTGTTGCCTGTTGCTATCACATAGCATTTGTTATTGGGAAGTAAACAGACATTTTTCGGGAGGTGAATTTTCTCTGGGGGAATTTTCAGTGATGGGACGTAGGGGATGTCCCCTCTTAAATACTTCGATCTTTCCGCTAAAGTATGGTTTTGTACCCCAATCCTTTGCAAACAAATTAGAATAAGATAGCTTTTTAACATTCTAAATAACGTTAGCGTGAAGAGCGAGGTATTGTGGAGGGGCTATCCTCCCCATGCTGTATAATTTATGTTTGTTTTAGTTTTAATGTTGATCCTTACTTTCAGTTGAAAAAACCTGCTTTTTTGTTTAATCACTCAAAGGTACAAACAATTCTCAAGACAAATCATTGAAATGCCGCTGATTTCACGCTTTCGATGCGTAAGCTAATTGCATATAGGCAGCTAGATTGCCTCTGCATCGCCTTTGTCAACGTAGCATTAGTCAGCTATATAATTGTGGAGTGTGATGTAAATTATGCAAATCAGGCACAAAATTTTTCTGGGATTCTCACCATAACTGACTTAGGGATACCAAGGAGCGGTTTCGAGTTTCCATAAAAAGCTTATAATGTTCACTGAAAATTTAACGTACTGTTCCATTTAAGAGTGAATCAACTGCTGGTAAAATGAAAAGTTATCTTCGAATTAAATTAAAAAATTTTGCATTAAAAATTTGTGAATAAAGTTAACTAGCACCTTCAGCCTTTTGGCTTCTCCAAAGGCCGCTTCCAGGAGGGAGGGGAAGTGACGAGATCCCCCCTCTCCTCTGCCTTGTAGCGAGTGACGTTTAAAAACGTTTGTTCCGACTTATAAAAACGTAGCAAAAATGTGTATAGACAAATTTGTGGTGGGTTTTTAGAAGTTTTTAATATAAACCCCCCCCCCCCCTCCCAATAAACAACCAAGATACTGGATGCGACCTAGGCTTCAGTGTCATCATCATCAAATTGGATAAATAGATGCAAATAACCAATCTAATGTCAAGGAATGAATATTAAGGTATTAACACTCATATTTTTCATAATCAATTATAAAGCGTATTAAGGCACTGTGAGATTCTTCATCACACACTTTTACTTAATTTCTCATCAGAAATGGCAAATCTTCCAAGAAATCCTTTATAGGTTTAGGATTATGGGTTTATAGAGTTTATAGCTTTTCTTATTTAAAAGCTTATATAAGAATAACGCTATAATAAAGTTATAGAAAAGCAAAAATAACTCTTCCCTCGAAATACTTGCAAATGGAAGTTAACTTTTGAAATTTTGACAAATTAACCATATAACCAAATTAATCGTATGATTACAAATTAATCATACATTATTTAACAATACATCAACATAAATTAAACACGGTGCGAAAATGCATAACAGAACCAAAGTCAAGGTGAGTTCAGGTTTCCCTCCTCATCTGCGGAAATTTTGTCAAAGCTTTTTTTCAGAATTTTACCTTTTTTGAATAAAAAGATTCAATTGACTAAAAAAACCATTTCTTCTTTTATATGTTGAAAAACCTTGATTCGTTTTTTCTTGTCTTTTTGTGTGTTTGTTTTACCTTGGTTAAAAGATTCACATACTTTCAGGCCCATGGTCCTCGTCCACAAAATAATGCCCACATCCGTTTTCTTCTATCTGCATACAGAGTTGGGCTGGTTGCCATGGAAACCTTGGCTCGTCGTGCTCACGATGAAAGACCTCAGGCGAAATACGCTCGAAGCCCTCCATATGGCGATGACGTCAAATGGCTCCTTATTGTTGCCAAGAAACTCGGTGGGTTGTGTTTAGTCTTTGTCTTGTTTGTGGCAGGAACTTAGCTTTGTCAGTCGGGCTCCACATCGATTAAGAAGTTTCATATGTAGATGATCATTTGGTTCCTTTATGTTTAGGATTAGAATGGCATAAATTGTGTCTCTATTCGAAATGAAAAAACATGCTTCCTGCTTATTCATCCTTTTTTTTTTTTTTTTTTTTAGAGAGAGAGAGAGAAGTTATTGTAAAAATCTTTTTAGAAGTTTTCTTAAAAAACCACGGGGACTGTAGTTCTTCTCATTGTCGAGAAAAACTCAAAAATATTAGTGTCGCCCTTTTTCTGGGCGGAATGTAAACAACTATTTGACTAAAATATTGATCAATATTAAGTCTTGGTATTCTTGTCTTGTCTAGTCTTGATCACTGGATGACAAAATATCTAAATTAAGGGTCGTATCAGCAAAAATAAATTTTAAAAAAGGCGATAATGAATATAATAAGAACTAATTCTCCAAGCTTCGACAAGCACGATCCCAGTAACTCGAAAGGGGTTAGGTAACTTCAGTTATATTAATAACAGTGTCGTCAATTCATGAAAATTAGGAGGGGGGATATTTTCAATTTTTGCAATGGAAATATCAAAAAGGCATTTTTAAATGAAAATAAAATATAATATAATATCCCCGGGGTTCGATCCCCGCCACAACAAGGTTGGGCGACAAGAATTTTAGTATCAAGGGTTACCATGCTTGAACATCCTCCTCCTCCTCTCCCCTCCTGAATTTTGTCTGAATCAAGGCTGGCCGACAATAGCTAAATTCCCATTTTAGTTCTACTAGCAACTCACTTCAGCACCAAGTAGCGTGAGGCTAGCACAGCTATGAGCGCACCTCATTCGCCCTGGTCTATTCAATGCTTCACTCTTTACATTTACAGGAAGTTAATCTCCGTTAGATTTTTCTTAATGTCCTTTTCCTACCTCTGTTGGGGACGACCTGCTTTTCATTGGCCCAAGATGGATTGCCAGAAGCGGCAGAGCCATGTTCTAGCGGATTGCCAGAACATGGCCTAGCCATCTTAGCCTTTATGTCATTACGTCCCTAGAGAGTGAGATCGAACCACATTTGTTATTTTTGTGCGAAAAAGTTTACCATCTTCAGTCAAAACATACCTTTAAGGAACTTGGTGGGTTGTTTTAATTATCTTGGCGAAATTTTTTCCTTTAATTATTTATTGTCTAAATTCTTTTTTGATAATATCTTTCAAAACCCGTTTTGATTTTCAGTTGTCTTAGTAATTTTCTGCTAAACTTGTTATCTAATTTAGATAGAGCTTCATCTATTTGGAAAGTTGGTCCTATAAGCCCAAAAATTGCAACATGGTAAACAAAAATTGCATTTTTGGTAAACAAAATTGGTAAACAAAAAATAAGTAAATGGTAAACAAAATTGCATTATCTTTGGTAATTTACTGTTATATTCGTTTAAGAAAGCAGTTAAGGAAGTTGTTTCTAGTTAGTCATTAAATACACTTTCTAGGGTGTCATCTACAGATTTCTAGGGTAATTATTAAACAGATGCTGTGTTTTTCCCATTATAACAAAATATGATACAATTAAATAACACAGAATAACTATAATAAAATGTATAATATAATAAAATCTGATCGATATATTTTTGACTTTAATAAAAAAAAATTTCGGGGCGGTCATTAAGCAGGCAATGAAAATGCTTAATTCTAGCTATATCTTGTTATTTTTTTTTAAGATATTTTTGAAGACCATGCTGCTTTTCCATGACGTACAACTTACAGTTCAAATAGAAATTGATCCTTTTATTTAACAGTGAAAAACAATGACAAAATATTCTTTATATGTGATCGACATGTCCAGAATGTTTTGTCATTGTTTTTCAATGTCTGATAAAAGGATTTATCCCCGTTTGAGCTGTTATTTGTGCGTGTGTGTTTTTTTTTTTACTTTTCTTTTACATTTGGCCAAAACAAGAGAAACGTTTTTGCTGAAAGAGTATATTGACCCTGTAAACCCAAAATATTCGTATTGGAGTTTAGAATTTGGCCAAGTCCGACTTTTACCTGGCCTAAGATGAGAGAAACACTTTTGGTGAAAAAGCACAATAGATACGAATGTGTCTATTTCTTGCACTGCTAGTCTATTTCATTTTTTTAGAGTATCAAACCTTATATCTTCTGAAAATCATATAACCGTTTACAGGAATGGTAAATATCATATATAAATAGTGCTTTGTCTATCGACTTTTTCAAAAAAAGGGGGGGGGGGGCTCAGCATTAGATTGAATAAAAGAGATTTTTTGGTTCGAACATTGAATATAAAGTGACTTGCTTCGTCTTTAGCATATTTCTTATGCAAAATGTCGCTTATTGAATGTCAAATTTTTGATTCGATATGTCAAATTCTTGATTCGTTTATATTAATGAATAATATTATAATGCTTATTTATTATTTACATTATGTAAATAATGATTTATGATATTAACTAGCTTTATTTTAATTAAAATTAACGTAGTTAATTATAATTCTTGTTTAACATTTAACAATTGCCAAAGCTTTTGTTTGTTAGAATTTCCTTTATTGTTTCCCCTACCATTTGGTTTGGACTATCTGCACCAGTGTTTATTATAGATGTTTGTGGTGCAAAATAGTCTTGCACCATAAACATTAATTGACAAAGTTTCTCTTTTTTCGACTTTCATTTGTTATCTCTTTGATTTGGACTATCTGCACCAATGTTTATCAAAGATGTTTATGGTGCTGGATTGTCCTTCACCATAAATAGTGATTGCCTTTTTTTTTTTTTTTTTTTTTTTTTTTTTTTTTTTTTTTTTTTTTTTTTTTTTTATATATCCCTTGTCATTTGGTTTGGACTATCTGCATCAATGTTTATTACAGATGTTCATGGTGCAGAATAGTGCTGCACCATGAACATTAATTTTCAAAGCTTCTCTTTGTTAGACTTCCCTTTGTTATCTCTCTCTCCATTTGATTTGGACTATCTGCAACAATGTTTATTAAAAACGTTTATGGTTCAGTATAGTCGTAAACCAAAAAGCATTAATTGCCAGAGTTTTTCTTTGTTAGATTTTCCTTTGTTATCTCCCTTACCATTTGGTTTGGTAGTGTTCATACTGCAATTCATACCTGCAGTGTTCATTAATGATGTTTATGGTGCAGGATAAACATTAAGTACCATAAACATTAAGCTTCTTTTTGTTAGACTTTCCTTTTTTATCTCCCTTATCATTTGATTTGGGCTATCTGCACCAATGTTTATTACAGATTTTACTGATTATTTTTTTTATTACAGGGACGGAATATTTGCAGCAGTTCTGCTTAACAGCAGCTAGCAGCATAGTGAGCCCTCATGTTCTGCACGACATTGCCGTTGATGCTGCACATCATCTGGCACAGACAGCACCAGCACCGTTTTTACAACCACTCAGATCCAGAGTATTAGCACCGTTGATGCAAAAATGCATGCAAATGTGAGTCACTCTGTTTGATCTATTTTACCCTCCATTTTATGTATTTTTTTAATGACAAATTAAAAAAATCTTTTGGCATATCTCATTTTTGGGGTTGGGGTGGCTTTTGCCACCTTTCATGGAGTGGTGTCAATTCACGAAAATGCAGCAGGGAAGGAATAGATTTTTTTTTTTTTTTTTTTTTTTTTTTTTTTTTTTTTTTTTTTTTTTTTTTTTGGAAATACAGAAAAATGCTGTTTTATGGCACTTGGTATTAAACAAGTGGCATATAGCAATCGCAAATTCTGTCGGTCTTTTGGTCCCGGTTTTGCTACTTTAGGCACTTCCAGGTAAGCTAGGACGATGAAATTTGGCAGTCGTATCAGGGACCGGACCAGATTAAATTAGAAATAGTCGTTTTCCTGATTTGACCATCTGGGGGGGAGTGGGGCCCGTGAATTCGAAAAAATAGAAAAAATTAAGTATTTTTAACTTACGAACCGGTTGATCAGATCTTAATAAAATTTGATGTTTGGAAGGATATCATGTCTCAAAGCTGTTACTTTAAATCCTGACGGGATCTGGTGACATTGGGGGGGAGCTGGGAGAGGGAAACCTAAAATCTTGGAAAACACTTAGAGTGGAGGGATCGGGATGAAACTTGGTGGGAAAAATAAGCACAAGTCCTAGATACATGATTGACATAACCGGAACAGATCCGCTCTCTTTGGGGTAGTTGGGGGGGGGGGGGGGGTAGTTCTGAAAAATTAGAAAAAATGAGGTATTTTTAACTTACGAACAGGTGATCGGATCTCAATGAAATTTGATATTTAGAAGGATATTGTGTCTCAGAGCTCTTATTTTAAATCTCGACCGGATCTGGTGACGTTGAGGGGAGTTTGGGGTGGGAAAACTTAAAATCATGGAAAACGCTTAGATTGGAGGGATCGGGATGAAACTTGGTGGGGAAAATAAGCAAAATTCATAGATACGTGATTTACATAATTGGAACCGATCCCCTCTATTGTGGGGGGGGGGGTTAATTCTGAAAAATTAGAAAAAAAGACGTATTTTTAACTTACGAAGGAGTGATCGGATCTTCATGAAACTTCATATTTAGAAGGACCTCGTAACTCAGATCTCTATTTTAAATCTCAACCGGATCAAGCGTAATTGGGGGGGGGGGGACCGGAAATCTTAGAAAATACTTAAAGCGGTGAGATCAGGATGAAACTGGATGGGAAGAATAGAAACCTGTCTAAGATACGTGACTAACATAACCGGACCAGATCTACCCTCTGGTGGAGTTGGGGGGGGGGGGGGGGGGTATTTTGAAAATTGAGGTATTTGTTACTTACGAAAGGGTGACCAGATCTTAATGAAATTTGATATTTAGAAGGATCTTGTGCTTTAAAGCTTTAATTTAAATTCCGACCAGATCCTGTGACATTTGGGGGAGTTGGAGGGGGAAACCGGAATTCTTGGAAAAAGTGAAAATTGGGGTATTTTTATCTTACGAATAGGTTATCGGATCTTGATGAAATTTGATATTTAGAAGGAATATTCATGTCTCAGAGCTCTTATTTCAAATCCCGACCAGATCGTTTGACATTGGGGGGAGTTGGAGGGTGAAATCTTGGAAAACACTGGGAGTGGAGGATTCGGGATGAAGCTTGGTGAATAGAATAAGCAAATGTCCTTCATACGTGATTGACAGAACCGTACTGGATTTGCTCTCTTTGGGGGAGTTGGGGGGGGGGCGGGGTTCAGTGATTTGGCGAGTTTGGTGCTTCTGGACGTGCTAGGACGATGAAAATTGGTAGGCGTGTCAGGGAGCTGCACAATTTGACTTGATAAAGTCGTTTTCCCAGATTCGACCAATTGGGGAGCTAAAGGGAGAGGAAAAATTAGAAAAAATTAGGTATTTATAACTTACGAGTGGGTGATCGGATCTTAATGAATTTTAAAATTTAGAAGGACATCGTGACTCAGAGCTCTTATTTCAAGTCCTGACCGGCATTAAGCCTCTTATTTTCTTTTTAAATCAATCTATTGATTCATAGAATTTTCTTAGAGCTCATACCATATGATCTCTTGGCTCTTAGCTCTTCTTGCCTCGGCACAAGTGCCATATGAGCTCTTAGCTCTTGTTTTATCTAGTGATGCTTGTGTGTTTTTGTCTATTAATGAAAATATCAAAAAGAACATTTTTCAAAGTTACTCCCCGTCCACTTAACTGACGCCCCTGCTCTCATGTAGGTTTAAAAGAACCGTATTGGGTAAGTTGTAGGACTGGTAACTATTCGTTTTTTTTTTTCAAATAGCATATAATCTACTTCTATATAATATAATAGCCTAATGTTATATTATACATAATATTTAAATGCTATTATATATAATACTTTTAATGCTATTATATATAATATAGTAGCCCTAATGTAACTGATGCATCAATAGTTTATCAATTCGTTCTTAAAGTGTAAAACTTATTTTTTTCCTCTTCTTTTTCTTTTTAAATGAGTACATGCACACACAAAAAATATACATATTCAATGATTTAAAAGTAATATATACAGCGCAGTTATAATGCTTTTGGGAGGAGTATTTTTTACGGCATAGCTCTGAGGATCGCCATCATAATTTGAGGAATTTATTATTACCCAATTGATTTTTATTAAGTTGTGTGCAATTAAAGTATAACCCGTATGTGGAGTTGTGTGTACCTAGACTAAGTTTCTGGAGTTGACTAATTTTACGTCTACATTCTTTATCCTAAATCGACAAAAACTAACATTTTCCTTATTTCCTAATAAGTAGTTTCTAGGCTCTTTTTTTAATAGTCTGAAAATTTTCGGATTTTAATATTTCTAGGAAGGACATTGTGACCTCGTTTTTTGAATTTTTATGCAAATAATCTCATTACTTAGTAGACTGACCTCTAGTGCTGGAAAATAAAAAAGAAGAAAAAAGCAAAAAAAGTATAATTAAATTCGTCTGGGTTAATCATCTATATAAATAAAATATATAATAAATATTGACCAACTTCAGAACATGTTCTTCAATCATGTCTGAGAAGCGTCATGGGGGCTAGCTTATTTTCTACATTTCTCTTATCACTAGCTACTTTGCATTTTTAGATACAAGATACTGAAACACAGATGCCCAGGTACCAGCAATCCCTTATGAATGAATGGATTTATTTGCGTTTAAAGCCCAAAGGCCTTGGCAAAACATATAAAACAAAAAAGAATTACACAGAAGTTACAAAGATCTGAACAAATTCCTTTGGAAACCTAGCCCTATGATCCATCTTGAGACGGAGGAATTGTCTTAAATTTTTTACAGTCGTAAGATATTCATCCGCACAAACTCTCACCAGCCACTCAAATTCATCCTACTCAAGCTTTGATAGTAGCATACAAGGCCGTATCCAGGTAGTAGGGGGTTTGACCCCCTCCTCCCTCGAAATCCTTGTCCATCTCCTAAAAACATAACAAAAACATGTATGAAATATTTATTATGTCTCCTGAATATAAATCGTGGATATGGCCTTGGTGAGTGAAATCCCCCCCCCAAATAGTCTTGTGTGACATAGTCAATAGCCTTGATGACGGTGGCGTAATTAAGTTTTCCAGCGCCAGTGGACAGTGTCAGTTTTGTCCTCCTCTCCTTTAGAAATGCACCGATAAAATAAATGGTGATTCATCAGATATTATACCCGGGGAAATGTACCCCTCCTTTGTCGTTTGTATTAATAAATAACGAAAATTCTTCAGTGTATAATAAATGGCACTTTTGAACTGTGGACACACTTCCTCATGGTCACTTTCTTGTGGGGTCTTCAATGACTGTGACTATTTTCTGGCTCTGGCTCAATTATTTTTTCTTTTTTTTGGACTATGCTAGTAGTTATTGTTGCAGATTTGTAGTTTTATGGCTAATATTTCACTCGAGAAATTTATGGCTTCTCAAGTCTTTACAAAGCATCATTGAGGGTGGTTCTTCTCAACTTGTATTTCTTGTCCGACAGCAAATTTTTCTACATTTTTTTATAATATTTGTGGAGTTTCTGCATTTATAAATATAAGTTGAAGGAGAAATCGTAAACCAGACCTTCGGGCATAATTTGAAAAAGAAGATCTAAAGTAGTATTTCTTGAGCCTTGATGACAAATTCTATATTCCTTTATCCTTTTTGACAAATCCTGTCAAGTCTACCACAAATGCTAATACCATCTACCTTAAATGTTTATGACCACCCTGTCGATGACAGGGTGACAGGTTTAAACTTTTAAACCATTCATATAGGTGAAGTGGGCAGAGTTAAGCCTACTTAACCCTGATAGGCATTAACTCAACCCTGATAGGCATTAACTCAACCCTGATAGGCATATATAAATCAACCCTGATAGGCATATATAACTCAACTCTGATAGGCATATATAACTCAGCCCTGATAGGTATATATAACTCAACTCTGATAGGCATATATAACTCAACCCTCATAGGCATATATAAGTCAACCCTGATAGGCATATAAAACTCAACCCTGATAGCTATATATAGCTCAACCCTGATAGGCATATATAAATCAACCCTGATGGGTATATATAAATCAACCCTGATAGGCATTTATAACTCAACTCTGATAGGTATATATAACTCAACCCTGATAGCCATATATAGCTCAACCCTGATAGGCATATATAACCCAACCCTGATGGGTATATATAAATCAACCCTGATAGGCATATATAACTCAACTCTGATAGGTATATATAACTCAGCCCTGAAAGGCATATATAACTCAACCCTGATAGCCATATATAGCTCAACCCTGATAGGCATATATAACCCAACCCTGATGGGTATATATAAATCAACCCTGATAGGCATATATAACTCAACTCTGATAGGTATATATAACTCAACCCTGATAGGCATATATAACTCAACCCTGATGGCCATATATAGCTCAACCCTGATAGGCATATATAACCCAACCCTGATGGGTATATATAAATCAACCCTGATAGGGATATATAACTCAACTCTGATAGGTATATATAACTCAGCCCTGATAGGCATATATAACTCACTTCTGATAGGCATATATAAATCAACCCTGATAGCCATAAATAACTCAATCCTGATAGCCATACATAGCTCAACCCTGATAGGCATACAGTTAGCAAAAAAAAAAGTTATCAATAAATAACTCAACCCTGATAGGCCTACAGCCACTCAAAGTACAAGAATGTATAAATGGTTCTAACATAAGGGCAGTCAATCACTATTAGATGTAGATATGTCTTAGGGAAGATACAAGCTACCGCATATGAATTAAGTTTTATCAACGACTCTATATAAAGCTTTTGTGAATTCTGTTTAAAGTATCAAGTGTGGTTTTATTATTTTTTTGTCAATTAAAAAGCTCATTTGGAGGTTTAGGAATGTTACTTCTTCGTAATTATGTTAAGAAACTTTACTGTTTATAGTA